>NW_022436948.1:30197770-30212106 GCF_009761245.1 Sapajus apella
CAGCCATTTCTTTGTTTGGCTTTTTAAATTCCAGTGAATTCTGTCTTTCTGCATATATCACTACACTTATATATAAAAAATGGGGCTTTATGTAGTTTTAAAATAGCAATATTTGTATAATAATTCTGTCCAGGTATTTGTTGGCTTTAATAAGCTCTGAAGAAGGATACAGACTATGAAGTCAAACTTCCTAGATTCAAATTTCAGGTTAACCACTTAACAGCTGGGTCACTACAGGCAAACAATACAATTTTCTGTGCCTCTGTTTCCTCAGTAGTAACCTCACAATGTCATGATGCCCATTAAATTAGTCAAAGGATATAAAGTTCTTAGAAGAGTGGATGATATATAGTAGTAACTCAATAAGCATGGGGTACTTAATTAGTTTAAAAGCTTTCACTGCTACCCTTTTGTTGACTCAAGCAGTTTCTTTCATTTCTAGTTCAGACTCCTATACACAATTGTACAAGTCCATGGACAAGTGATTCCCATCCATCATATCCCACACATCAAGTAGATGTTGATGTCCAGGGCTAAGCTCACGCAGAAAATACAATCAAACAAACTGGATATTTTTTACCCAATACTTTTTCTCTAGGGCACGTGGCCTTGTAAAGTCATTGAGCAATACGTGTACAGTTTACATTCTGAAATGCATGTGATTCATTCAGAAGTAAAGTGAAATTAAGGCTCTATTTTTATCTATGTAGGACAATCAAGTCCTGAATTAGATGTAATTATAGAAATTCTCAATATGGCATACCTACTGTTGGTTAAGTCATCACCTAAAAGTTTTGACAAAAGTGTTTTTCATGTTTCTGTCAAAGTGATATACATTTCCCTTTGAAAATGTGGAAGTTTTCTTAAGATAAGGCTTATAAGTAATTACTGGTAAAACTGAGATGATTCTCCTTGAGCCTTAAGAATTATGGGTGCTGTCTTCAATAGCCCTCCTGTTAATGATTCTAACATTGTTAATTTTTTATGTTCTAGTCACGTTCAGTTATAGCCTTAACTTTGACTCTTGTGAAATATATTCCCACAAAATATCTTTCCATCATTGACTGAAATTCATAATAGAAAATGATTTCAAGTATCCAAAGTTATGCTGATCTTTTTTCCTGAGCATATTATGTATTTTCTTAATTTATCTTTTGCTTTGCCAAAAAGTGTAGTTTTATTCTATGTTTTGTTTTCAAATTAATGCCTAATTCTATCTACTAACATATTAATAATAATATCTGTACATATATTTAATTATTTATTTTCTGGGTTAAATCTTTTAGATTAGGGCAATACTCAATTTATTGTAAAATCAGTACGTTTCCATGTTCTGAAAGGGATTTAAGGTGACTTCAAAATGGTTATACTAGAGGAGAGTATTTTTGTTATTTTTTGTTCCTGACTTTTCACAGGAATTGAGTGACAATGGCTAAGTTCCTATCCATAGTTTTATTGCAAACTTAATAATATTATGGTCTAATTGTGTGTATATAGAAGTTCCATGGTAAAATCATCCAAATTCTCAAGTAAGCATATTTTTCAAAAGTGGTCCATCTGCAAAGCTATAAACAGCATAAATACAAAATATTTCTCTCTTCCATGAGAAATCTAAATAGTTACTGGATATTAATTAGCATTAGGCAAATTTAACGACCTATAATTCTACAGATGTAATTTAAAGGAAAATACTGGTATTGTTTCCTATCACAAAGCAAATTGAATTCTTCACTGTTCACCAATATTTTTAGCAATTTCACCTGCATAAACAGTATAAGGGTTGCCCAAAGATGCCCGTGTCTCAATCCTTAGAACCCATGAATATATTAGATTGCATGGCAAAGGGAGTTAAGGTTATAAATGGAACCAAGATTGATAATCAGCTGACCTTAAACTAGGTAGAGTAGCCTGAGTTATCCAGGTGATACTGATGTAATTACAGCGCTCCTTAGTAAGGGAAGAATGAGAAGAAGAAAGCCAGAGAAATGGCAATGTGGAAAGATTACATCTATTGTTGCTAGCTTCAAAAATAAACCTCCAGAATTGTAAGATAACAAATTTGTGTTGTTTTAAGCTCCTCGATTCGTGTTAATTTATTACAGTAACCACAGAAAATTAATATGGGCCCAACACTACATCACGACCATCTTTAGTGCTTGAACAGCAAATTATTTATTACAAGTAAGTCTAACACTTGATTTTTTTTAAAGTCTAACACTTGATTTTAACTCTACACAAAATTTCACACTGCTGTCTTGATGTCTTTGCTATACTGACCTAAGCCAAATTCAAACTGCGGAAAAAGTATGGTTTCTACCTCAAGAGCTTGTCCCTTGGGTCAAGCAATGCTTTGAGTCACAGTTTTGAAAATTAGCAACCCCATATTTAAGCAATCCAGTTTAGGAGCAAAACCTAATTACTTAATTACTCCAGAGAGTCTTCAAAGTTAATGCACAAAAGCAGTTAGGTTAATTTCCAGAAATCAGAAAATGTCCCTTTTAATTTACCTGATTCAGTTCAACCGGTATAACTTGATTTCTTATTTCGTATGTTATTAAAGCACACTTAAAGTGTATTAAAAATAAAGAATACTTTTAATAGCAAATTCCATAATTTACTTGTACTAAAATTAAATGGTCTTCCTCTTTTGCATTTTGCAAAGTCTGACAGCATATTTATTTTTTCCTTATGTATATGCTTTCAAATACACCTTGTTCAATTTAAAGCACTGTCTTAATTCACTAGTCCCATGATAAAAACGTGACTTTTCCCTAAAGGGAATTTGTATTTTCATTTGTATGACACCAGGTTTTATAAAACGTAGCTTTTTTTTAAAACAAATGGATTTATGTCTAGGTGTGTAAAGATTATTTTTATGTTCTGCTGACAATAGAAAATATCTATGGAAAAAAGAAAAAAAGCAGTAATCTCATACTGAAATCTTAAGTAATAGATGTACAATTATTATTATATTGTGTTTTTAAATTGAAGATTATTCAACACAGTCTTCTACTTGAACTATGCTGGGTTATAAAAGGGCAATAATCAATAAAGTAGCTCATTATTTGTGATACTTCTAATTACCCCTATGCTAGCACTGATGCTATGGTTTAACCAATGCATATTTTAAAAATTTGCTAACGGGATCTTGTTATCACCCTAATTTTTGCTGTGAAGTTTTATTAGAAAATCACGTTACTCATCTGACTACCACAACAGCATTATCTCTAGGGTACTGTTTTTTAGATCAAGGTTAATTTAAAGTGATTAGCATAAGCACTACAGATGTTGCTATGGGGATAAGAACTGCACATTTTCTATGATGGACATCATATGATTGCTGTTACAGTCCTGGTAAGATTGGATTATTTGTTTTAATGTCATACGAAACAAGTCACATGATAAAGATCAGTATCTTTTTAATAGCATTCCATATTCCTAAATCAATCACCTCTTCACTTCTACAGAATGGTGCATATATAAAACTCACTACTTTATTATTGGCTAAGGTGAATTCATCATGATGTTTGGATGTTCAGAATATTTTTTAATTGGTATTGATACTTCTTTCTCCCAGGAGGAAAGGAACAGTAGTTAAAAGTAGAGTGTTTATTCACATTCGATTCATTCAATAATCATTGAGAGCTTACTATGGGTCTGGCATTTTCTATACGCTGACAACAAAATGAAATTTTGCAGTAAATATTTGTTTTGCTTTGCTATTCCTAATTGAATCTGCACACACATAGATTCCAGCTCTGGAAAGAGTATGAAATGTGAGAGAATTGAGAGGCAGAGATTAGGGGTTGGAATACAGAAGCCAATTGCACCCTGTCTTTGAGAATGCGTAAGAGAGGGATACCGTTGAAAAACAGAAATCACAGATGAGAATCACACATGTTCACAAATAGGAGTGGTGAAGAGTGGGCATTCTGAAAGAAAAGACTGAGAAATAAATATTGAAATGTTGAGAAATAAATATGGAAAGAAGTTCCATCACATCACTTTTATTTCTGGGAACTGGAGGGAGGATTTTTTTAATTAAGGGGAGAATTCAAGGATAAAGCAATAAGGTTGTTGAGAAGTAAGTGGGAGAAGTAACAGTCATTTCTTCACCGTAGCCAAGATTTTTGTATCTACTAACATCAAGATATTGAAGTCAGTTGAAAGAGGGATACTCATGACAATGGAAAGATGAATAAAGTCTTTAAATAAGAGAGCGTTCAATTATCAGAAAAATGTAAGACCACGGAAAGAGTTCATAAACACTGCCCCTACTTCCCCATCATGAATTATAGTGAAGACTGAGTAGTCAAATCCATAGTTTATGCAATTCAATTTCCTAATGCCTGGAGACATTAGTAACAATTTCAGGTTATATATAATTATTAATGCAGAGCTAGAGTATCACACTAATAAATTTTCAAAATTATCTGAAAAAGTTTTAAGATGTTTATGATACTGATCACAAACATATCTTGCAATATTAGGGGCTGGGGCGGGAGAAGAATATTTTTAAAAATGGGAATTTGATAATTAGGACATTCCTAATGCCCAATTATCTATAAACACCATTTTTTCATTTTTACATTTTAAAAATTATCATGCAAGGCAAATTTTCTCCAACTCAAATTTCATATGAATAAATGTACTGAATATGAATATGTGAATGTGAATATGAACTCTTTTCCCCAAAGTCTTTTAACAGAATCCCCATCATTTCCTGTAATTTGGCCCCAAAGAGCAGATCACAGTGGCTATGGTGTAAAACGTTACCTCCTCTTTAGATAAAATTGTTAGGAAAGTGTTGCAATTGCTTCTACTAAGATTTTTCCTGAGTCAATGCCCAGTGTAACGGCAGGGAAGAAGCCATTAACTCTCCTCTGAGAAGGCTGTGTTTAGTGATAAAATTTTTAAATTAAAGTACTTAGTGATTATAATCAAGTTGATATTTCAGTGTAACAAACAGAGCAGAAAATATGCCTGTACCTGAGAATATTCCATCAATATACCCTTTCCAATAGTTTATGCTATTTCCTGTTCATCAACCTTGGTAAGTGACCATCAATAATGTAGTGAAACGTCTTTAGTGATAGTGGATTCACTTTCTCCAGAAGCTGCTTATTTCATTTTTAAAAAGATTCATTTATTAGAAAATTCTTCCTTAGGTTTGATTGGCATTTATCACTTTAAAACTTTCACCAGTTAGTCCAAGTTGTGATCTGTTTATCTGGCAGTTTTCAATATCTGAGAACTGCCAAATCCTACCATCATTTCAAGCTTCCTATGTGTAAAAGTAAACTCATTCCTCTTACTGTAAAGAAGACTTGCCCTTTCTTCTTTCTCTTTTTATAGTTTTCTAATGTTCCCTGCTGTCAGGAAGCTGACAATCTAACTGAATTGTTAAAATGTTAAATATAAGTAATAATCATCTGACTACTAATACAAAGTCCTTGACGTAGCCTCAGTGGATTTGGATTGTTTTGTTGTTTCTTTTTATTGTTTTACTTTTTTAGATTTCACCACGTATCTTCACTATAGTAATTGACAGCTGCTTGTCATCTGTCTCGTTTATAAAATGATCACTTCAGCATCTCTCCATATTGCTAACTCGTATTCATGTGTCACATGTTCAAGGTACCTAATCTTTTAAGAATTTGTCCCCTGCATAAGCAAAAAGAAAAGCAAAAATAAGTGACAATGCCTTCTAAATATCTCCAGCTAGCATGTAATCAATAAAAGTACAGTCAGCCCTCTCTATCCCTAAGTTCCACATCCATGAATTCAACCAATATTTGTTAGAAAATATATTTTTTAATTGTGATAGAAGCAGCAGCTTGTCTGAAGTAGCCGCTGCAAAGACACTGGTTATAGCTGGGAAGGTGTGGCTGGGATTGTGTGCTCTACAGGGCCAGTGGGACCTGGGAAGAGGCAGGAGCCCTGTCCAATTCCATGTTGGTAGAGTGGGAGCCTCTCACCCCTGGGCACAGCAGCAGCCACCCAGCCACATCTCCAGACCCGGGCTTACCCGTGCTCTCAGGAGCCTGGGAAGCTCCTGCCCCCACAGCCTCAGAAGTGCTTGCCCCCACGCTCTGGCCTCTACCTGTACCCAGTGCTCACTTTGGTGTGGAGCAAAGTTGTGGCCAAGCCCAGGCACTGACACAACCTGGCTGAGTATGTGCACACTCAGGATGGCACTGACATGCCAGCCTCCTGCTGCCTCAGCTTTCTCCAGACTTTGGACACTGAGGAGCATGGGAGGAAGGCTGCGGGGAGCTGAGGGCAGCTTAGTGCAGGGCCTGCCAGCAACCCTCAGCATGAACAGCCTGGGTGCCATGGATGGCATGTGGATGACAGGAGGCAGACAGGTTCCTGGGCAGAAAGAGGTGGGTCCCTGGTGAAACTCAACCTTCAAGCCAGGGACAGCATGAAGCCTGGGGGTTGGGCTGCCAGTTCTAGGTGGAGTAGGTGGCCCAGAGTGAGAAATTATGGTGCTTTTTCCAGTCCCACCCATGGCCACCCAGGACCAATCAGCATGCACTTTGTCCCTTCTGAGCCCATAAATACCCCATGGCTCAGCAGGTGCAAGCAATACTCAGGCAGAAGGTGCTGCTAACCACAGAGGTTTTGGCTGATGCAGCAACACCCCAAGGATCTTGTGAAAATTGCATCTGTCTTTTTTCTTACCATTATTTCTTAAACTGAACAGTATGACAACTATTTACTTAGCATTTACATTGTATTAGGTATTGCAAGTAATCTGGAGATGATTTAAAGTATACAGGAGGATGCCCACATGCAAATGCTATGCCATTTTACATCAGGGACTTGAGCATCCAGGATTTTGGTATCTGTTGGGGACCCTAGAACCAATCCTCCACAGATACTGAGGGACAAATATAACTGATTGAGAGAAATCCAGATTCAGAGACAATTAACTAGAATTCACTAGATAAAAACATTTATTCTGGCCCTTAAACTAGCACTACTATAAACACGGAATAATTCACATAGGAGTAATCAGCTTAGAGAAAGTAGCCAGCTTCTTTCCTTTTCATATAATTAATCCACAACTTTCTTTTTTATGTAATTAATATGTCAGCTTTCTTTTCATATAATTAATCCACAATTAATTATTAAACAACTGTTTTCTGCTTCATGTCATGATATTCAAAAAACAATAAACCTTTCACAGACTGAGGAAGGGAAAACATTTGAACAAACAATTATAATGTAGTATGGAAACTATTGTAAACTCTATTGTGAATCCATGTAGAATGTATGACCTATATTTCAGTGGACCCAAGAGAAGATGATATCTCAATTTAACCTGGAGGATGAGACAGAACACGGACCTTTCCAATCGCTAAAAGTAGTTTAAATGGGTTTCATTTAGTTGGTTACATAACCAAGAGTTTTAGTAATGGGAGTATGAGGGATTAGTTTGGAAACAGATCATGACAGGTCTTGTAAAATACTTTAAATAACTTTGGACTTTATTTTAAGAGCAATAGGAGGCCATCAAAGGATATTAGTTAGAGAAAACTTGATTTGAGAAATATCATTCCAGATGTCCTGAATAGCATGTTTGGTGAATGGTTGGGTAGGCAAGTGGTGGGGTAGACAGCTGTTGAATTCAACAAGAGAGATAGGATATGAAAATGAGCAGGACATAGTGACAACTCCCAATCTTGAGAGAAAGCTGAGATTAAAATGTAGACTTGGGTCATCAACATATAAATATATATGAAGGGCTGGAATTGGAAACAATCTTTCATGCATTGTAGCTAGGGTAAGAAAGGGGTCAAAAACTTTATTGGGAAGGAGCAACATTTTATGGATGGGCATAGGAAAACAAAGAAGGAGCAGACAGAGTGGAATCAGGGAAGCTAAGGGAAGTCAAGGAGACGATAAACCGTAGTGTCACATGCCACCCTGATTTTAATAAGAATTTTAAATAAATCAGTAGTTTTAATGACCAGAAAGTCATTGGGAACTTAAAGTTTCAGTGGAGTCTTATAGTCAGAACAAGCTATTTCTGACTAAAGAAACACTAGATATTAAGATCTACTTTTTACTAATTAGTGGTCTGCTATTAACCAGGACTCTTAAAACCTCATATTTTATTACACTATGTAAAATTAAAATGTTAAAATCATTCATCTTCTATGGGTCCTGATATGTTTAAAATCATAAAAATAAATCTGTGATCTTCAGTGAATTAGTCTGTACATTTCTTTCCTTAAGAGCTTTCTGTTTCAATGTAAATGTGAAGGTGTTTATCATGTTCATAATGATAGATTCGACGGGGGTGGTTATAGTAAATCTCTCTGAACTTTTGAACACAGTAAAATTCTACTTTCTACTCATAAGTAATGAAATTCTGTATCAGACTACCATATATTAAAATGCTTGCTAATGCTCATTATTACCATGGATGTGGAAAACAGGCACTGGAGTAGCAGAGGCAATTATGCCTTTATTCTTTGTGGAAGAACTTGGGTATATTTAGCAAAGTTTGAAATATGCATACCAGGAGACCCAGAAATTTTACTGTAAAGGATTAGAAAAGCATGAACACTCACATTTTATTTTAGCATGGTTTATAATAACACACACGAAAATTAAATTACCCTAGATATCCACAAAAAGAGGCTAACTAAACAATTTTTGGTAGATTCATATGACAACATATTTTATAACTTGTTTAAAAGAACAAGCTACATCTATGGACATAAGGTGGAAAAATATTTTGAGAAAAATGAAACTTGCCGAAGGCCATAAACAGCCTTTTCTTTTTTTTTTTTTTAATAATTTATTTTATTATTATTATACTTTAAGTTCTGAGATACATGTGCAGAATGTGCAGGTTTGTTACTTACATATACACGTGCCATGTGGTTCGCTGCATCCATCGACCCATTATCTACATTAGGTATTTCTCCTAATGCTATCCCTCCCCTATCCCCTCACCTTCTGACAAGTCCCCGTGTATGATGTTCCCCTTCCTGTGTCCATGTGTTCCCATTTTTCAACTCCCACCTATGAAAAAATGTGGTGTTTGGTTTTCTGTTCTTGTGTCAGTTTGCTGAGAATGACGGTTTATCCCTGTCCCTGCAAAGGACATGACCTCATCATTTTTTTATGGCTGCATGATATTCCATGGTATATATTTGCCACATTTTCTTTATCCAGTCTAAATTGATGTGCATTTGGGTTGGTTCCAAGTCTTTGCTACTGCGAACAGTGCTGGAATAAACGTATGTGTTCATGTATCTTTATAGTAGGATGATTTATAATCTTTGGGTATATACTCAGTAATTGGATTGCTGGGTCAAATGGTATTTCTGGTTCTAGATCCTTGAGGAATTGCTACACTGCCTTCCACAATGGTTGAACTAATTTACACTCCCACCAACAGTGTACAAGTGTTCCTTTTTCTCCATATCCTCTTCAGCATCTGTTCTTTCCTGATTTTTAATGATCACCATTCTAACTGGTTGTTAGACATTGTTGGCCAAATAAATATCTTCTTTTGCAAAGTGTATGTTCATATCCTTCTCCCACTTTTTCATGGGGTTATTTTTTTTTCTTGTAAATTTGTTTAAGTTCTTTGTAAATTCTGGATATTAGCCCTTTGTCAGATGGATACGTTGCAAAAATTTTCTCCCATTCACAGAGTGAACAGGCTGCCTGTTCACTCGGATGATACTTTATTTTACTGTGCAGAAGCTCTTTAGTTTACTTGGGTCCCATTTGTCAATTTTGGGTTTTGTTGACATTGCTTTTGGTTTTTTAGCCATGAAGCCTCTGCACATGCCTGTGTCCTCAATGGTATTGCCTAGGTTTTCGTCTATAGTTTTTATAGTTTTAACTCTTACGTTTAAGTTTTTAATTCATCTTGAGTCAATTTTTGTATCAGCTGTAAGGAAGGGGTCCAGTTTCAGTTTTCTGCATATGGCTAGCCAGTGTTCCAAACACCATTTATTAAATAGGGAATCCTTTCCCCATTGCTTGTTTTTGTCAGGTTTGTCAAAGATCAGATGGTTGTAGATGTATGGTGTTGTTTCTGAGGCCTCAGTTCTGTTCCATTTGTCTATATATCTGTTTTGGTACCAGTACTATGTGAAGCAGCCTTTTCTTAAGAAAAAAAGAAAAAAAAACTATACACACATAACACAGCAAACGTCAGAGAGAATACCTTTGACAGCAGTTATCTCCAGAAGTAGATATGAGGACATGAAGTACAGTAGAAACTTAATTTTCTTTTTGGGCTTTCTTTTTTTGGCTGTTTACATGTTTTTGTTTAACAACAGTGTATGTTATGATTGTAATAACAGAAATAAAGATAGAAACAAAAGATATGTATTTCCTAACATATGCTTTTACTTAAACACTTTAATAATTTCTCACTCTTCACTTCTCCATGTCCCACTTTGTTGCCCTACATTGCAACTGTGTCTAAAGGCAAACAGCCCTGTGTAAACTGCTTAAATGCCCCTTTTTCATCTTCCTCTACTTTACTGTGTGCCCCACTTTTCTTAAGCTCCATCATCCAGTATTCACCTGAAATAGGATTGACAACCATGTAGGGAAACTTCTTTTATATAATGATAGGCTTTGAGTATTTAATTGATTTAATTTTATTTTAAAATGAGCAGGGCCTTGATATTATGCACATCTTTTTATAAAAAGGCACATTTCTCAGTGGCTGCTCTGAATGGTTTAGCTGCTTTCTTGCATTACAATCCTATAGTCGGAGAATCAGGGAAAAATCACATTACTGAAAAAAGGCATGTGTCTGGCACATTTCCAAGGCATGAGTATTTATGGCATGATGAACTGTGAATTTGATGTTGATGCTTGCACACCACAAGCTGTGGTTAAAATCTAATTTTGTCATCAGCAAAAAAAAAAAAAAAAAACCACACACACACAAAAACAGAACTACGTTTAAAAGTGTAAAATGTTTGTTTTATAGAAAATATTTACCCCAAATTAAAAATAAATAAATCAAGGTCAGTGCTATTAATTCTCTGTGAAATAGAGTAAACTCAACTGAAGTGATATAAAAACCCCTAGTCTATTCCAGTATACTCTATGCAAACAATTTTAAAAAGAGGAAAATAGGATAGGATAACAATTGCCTGCAACTTTCCCAGAGCTTTTTAAAATAATCATATTTCCAGGGATCATAAATTTTCCAAAGTAAGAACTTGGAAAAGATTTATGAAGAGGTACCCAGGATCATGTCCAAAGAAAGAAGGAAGGAAGGAAGAGAGAGAGAGCGTGCACGCATGTGAGAGAGAGAGAGCTGAGAGAGATAGGGAAAAGAAAAAACGAGAGAGAGAGAAAAAAAAAGGAAGGAAAGAAAGAAAGAAAGAAAAAAGGAAGCAAGGGAGGGAGAAAGGGAGGCAGGGAAAGGTGGGAGGGAGGGAGGGAAATGAAAAACTTCACAGGTTATAGTCCTCAGGAGATTAGTGTATCCTATTAAGAATTCTCACATTTCTAAGCTATATGTATGTATTAATGAAGAAATCCAATCTCCCATATGTTTTCCACCTTAGTCATGAAGAAACTGGAGGGAAAGAAATATGTTCCCTAGCAGCTCTGAAGCCTCAGAAGGGAAAGGGGGTGATGTATTTTACAAAGACAATAATACCCAATCAAAGTAAAAATAGTACTAGTATATTGCTCTGCATAAAAGGATGGAGGTTGTACTTTTTAAAGGAAGAAAAGCAAAAATATATGTAAGTGATTTGGTATTCTAGATTCAGTGAATATATCAGTATTGTGGCAATTGATACATATGCATATTATAAGTGTCAGAGAAGAGAATGGGTGGTATTTGAATTGAGGTTTAATTATGTAGCTAAACATTTCTAATTGGATTTTTTTGCTAATTTAGTCATTTCTATGCTTGATATTATCTCATGTGACAAAAAGATATGTTCATGTTTGCAAGGCCTTAGCTCTCAAAAGAAATTAATGCAGATGGTGACTTTGGTACTTGTGGAATATGTGTGTATATTATAGATCTATATTATAATGCAATGTTTACCAATTACAGTTATTATGCCTTTTAAGATTTTTATCAAAGCAAAGAATAACACATAAAAAATAAGTTGTACAACAGCCTGACCTAACCAACGCAACATACCTCCCAGTAAAATTCATTCTTTCACCTTTTCAGTGTTTGTTCTCTCATAGTCATCTCCACAATTCTAATTAATAAGCTATGAGGCCAGGCATGGTGGCTAACCCCTGTAATCTCAGCGCTTTGGGAGGCCAAGGCAGGCTGATCATAAGGTCAGGAGATTGTGACCATCCTGGCTAACATGGTGAAACCCCATCTCTACTGAAAAAAAAAAAAAAAAATTAGCTGGGTGTGGTGTCACATGCTTGTAGTCCCAGCTACTCTGGAGGCTGAAACAGGAGAATCACTTGAACCTGGGAGGCAGTGGTTGAAGTGAGCCAAAATCATGCCAATGCACTCCAGCCTGGGCCACAGAGCAAGACTCCATCTCTAAATAATTAAATAAAGGCTATCCTTTTATTACTTGATTTATCATATTTAGACTACTTTTTGGACTAAAGATGAGCACATTTAGCTAATTTACAATGACACATATTGTTCGCCACCCAGTTTTAGATAGTTACCTTAGTACCTTAAGCTTTTCACTGATTATTTTATAGCTTTAATTGATACACCAGTGACCCTCAATTTGCTTCCTCTCAAATTTTAGCTGTGTATCTGAAACTGCTTACTGTATAAGATGTTGCCATTAGCATTCTATCATTCCATATATCTCACAATTTCTCCCCCTCTTTCCAACTTTTGTAATACATTCTTATTTTTATATTGTCAAGGTTGAAAACATTTTATGGTTTATAGTGGACATAATTAAGCTTTCAGTGTTTGACCTAAAGATTGAATCTAAATATTGAAATCTACCAAAAAGCCTCTAGGGAGTTATAAGCAATTAAATATTATCTCTGCAAAGCAAATTAGTATGTTAAAGTTTTGTTTCATTCTCCATGGGCTCGTTACTGTAATTTCTATACCACTTAAAGGATCCTAACATAAAGATCAAATGAATTATCTTTCCTAAATACCACTGGTTAGTTAAACATAAAGATGAAATGAGTTGTCTTTCCTATATACCATTAGTCAGTTAAATTGCGCCTTAATTGGTTTGGTTGCTTTCTGGAAACTGATGTTCTTGGGAGGTATTTATTTTTAAATATATAAAGGGTACCTTTCTTTTTAACTTTAAGGAGTTTATCTCTACTTTTGCTTCTAAACAGTTATCTTCCAATTAAATTAAATACATGGAATTCCTTTGATTTGCTTCTTGGAGTTCACTGACTACTTGTTCTAATTTGAATTGATAGTATTCTAGACTTATAACTCAGTCCCCCTTCTGTCACTTGAAAATTCTTTTTTTTTTTTTTTTTAAAAAGTTCCTGGCTTAGTTCTATAATTTATTGTATCCTGTGCCTTCCTAATTCTTGCTTTCAGCTTCATTTGCTGTACTTTAAAAATAATCTACTTGTTTACTTGGGTTAAATATAACAATGGAGCTTCTATGTTTCAAAATAGCATGCTAAAACAGGGAGACATACAACTATTTTGAACTAATTTCTGTCGAAGTTGATAACAATTACCACAAAACCACCAGAAAATGAAGGAACTTGTCATTTATTGTTGTTTAAGATAATATATTCAAGATAAACCCAGCTAAGAATATCAATTCGGTTGTGATAGTTGCATTTCTTGCTAAAATTGATCAATGAAAAACTATTTGGCAAGTGAAATTCATATTCCGATGTGAACTGAAAATGATAAATAGTTAATAGCTTTCCTAGGGTCTTACTTCTCTTCTGACACTTTCCAATGATTTCATCATAGTTTCAGAATAAAAGAATATAATTTATTCCAAGAGGCATGAAAATGTTCAAGTACTATACAGAGAATTTTCTTAAGTTAGAATTCTCTTAAGTTAGAAAAAATATATTTTGTCTGTGCTTTGAGAGACAAAACGTCATTATGAAGTTCTAAGTTATTCAAGCTGTGGCAATCCCAATTTTGAAATATTTTATAATATTATAATGGCATGCTGAACTATCAAGATAATGATGCCTCTTCTTTCAAAGCAGTTTTTCACAAGTACGTGAGCTTTTTCTCACGTGGGCTGTAAGCAGCTCAGCACAGTGTCTGACACAAAAGTCCCCAGTAATAGCAGCTAATTGTTATCATGGTCATTATTATTTATTATTATCATCATTGCTATTAGCACTGTTGATATAACTGCTAGTACTAGGACTCTGATTAC
>NW_022436948.1:30217106-30314983 GCF_009761245.1 Sapajus apella
ATGCTCTTATACACCATCTCATAATGACTTAAGTCTTTTCTCCATGCTATTCATCGACTTGAATATCTGCATAAGCCAATCCTCACTTCCCTTCATTCTGTCAGACCTTGCTTCATAATTCAGGACAATATGCATCCTTTTCAAAAAACTTTTCATATGGAAGTCTGCTGGCACGTTCCACTCCTATCTCAGGGAGAGGGCAACATCTGCCCCTGTCATTTATATCTTGATTTAATGCCATGCCTTATTTATCTCTTGAGCCTAGCATCTATCTGGTAAATCAAGTCACAGAACAAAGCCTGATGAGTCCTGTTTTGGTTAAGGCAAGCACACCACATTTCCAATTCTAGATTCGATTCACCATTTCTTGGCTTCTGCTTGGATGAGATATTTAACTTCTCTGAGACTTAGTTTCTCCATCTATAAAATGAGCATAATTTAATCATTATTGTAGGATTCCCAGAAAAAAGAAAATAACAGGCATAAAATACTTCCTATAATACCTGGATTGTAGCAGATAGTAACAGCCAACCAATGATACTATGTTTAGAATGAATGACTATACTCTCCAAAGTTAGTCATAAATATATTAGGATTATTTTTGTCTTTCAAACTTCCTAATGACATATGTACCTCATAAGATCTCTCTCTCTCTCTCTTTCTCTCTCTCAATCTTTTAAATTCTCTTCATTGTGTCTGTTATCAAGATAAGCACAGTGTAGACTCTTTGGTCACATTGCTTCTTCATTCCAGCTGCTCCCTTTTATTCACATGTCCTTCTATTCTTACAAAACAACCACTGGAGAATAAAAGCCACCATCCTCCAATGATTCTAAGTAAATGGATTTATTTTGTCTTGTGGACTATAGTTTCTGATATTCATTTTATGTAGTATATTACAACCGAAATAACATTTTGTCATGTCTTTATACCATTAATTAAGAATAAGATCTTTGACTAAAATATATTCTTCTAATTTCACCTTTATTCTTTTTCTGTGATGACATACAATACAAACTTCCAATTCCATGAATATATATTGTTAATGGAAAACCTAATTTGCTCTGTGAGCAGCATTCTCATGTGCTTTTCTTTCTTTCTTTCCTTTCCTTTCCTTTCCCTCTTTTTTTTTCTTTTGTTTCTTCTCTCTCTCTCTCTCTTTCTTTTCTTCTCTCTTCCTCAGCTATCTATTTGCTTTTCTGTTCAGATTTGAGCCAGCGGTTTTTTGGGCAGATGATGTAGAGGGATGGAGTAATAAAAAACTTGGCATGATCTCGAAAAGTTTGTCTATCTTTCTCAGACTGAAGGATCTTTTATGATGCTGTTCTGAATACCTTGAAAAATTGAGGGAAGATGCCATGAGATAATTAATTAATTAATTGTCTTAATTTCTCTACTAGAAGACAAAATGGATATTTAGGCTCTGTCATCTGACACTCTGCACATGATTTTTTATGTAAGTGTGATTTTCCTAAGTAATCTGTATTACTAGAGCTGATTAATATACTAATGGACTGTATAAGGGTAGTAACTATGATAATGTTGAGAGCACTAGCACACAACTTTTCCATGTTAAGCAACTCAAACATCTGTTTGATTGTTGCTTGTTGAGAATCATTAATATATTTCTCTTAATTTGTTCATAGGGACCCACTTTTTTATCATTATCATTCTCGTCCCTTTATGAAAAGTGCTTATTGAATGCTAAAGTATATTATGAGGGTTAGTTTTGATATGGGAAAATAACTAGTTTGAATTCCGTGATCTTTGTTATTTCCTTCTTAGTCATCAATTGTTTATCTAATGTTGTGAATGTTTATGGTAAAAGAAGTTTGTGATATGACTGCATCAATTATCTTAGCACTCAAATATGTTCACTGCAGATAAACATTTCAACACAGTGAATGTCCCTAAGAGAATTATGAATTTTTTCACCTGACATAATATATGTTATCGTAATAAGAAAGTAAATGTTCAGTGTCTACACTATTAATTACTTTACCTTAAGCAATTTTTTAAACTTGTTTAAAAAATAATAATAAACAGTATTAATGTAGTTACAGATTTTAAAGTCCAGGTCATAAACAAGCAGTTATTTGTTTTTAAAATTCAAATAAGATGTAAAAGTATGCTCTTGCCTGAAATCTCAGCCCTTTGCGATGCCAAGGTGGGTGGATCACTTGAGGTCAAGGGTTTGAGACCAGCCTGGCCAAAGATGTCGAACCTGTCTCTATTAAAAATACAAAAATTAGCCAGGCGTGATGGTGGGTGCCTGTAATCCCAGCTTCTTGGGAGGCTGAGGCAGGAGAATTGCATGAACCTCGGAGACGGAGGTTGCAGTGAGCCAAGATCGTGCCACTGCACTCCAGTCTGGGCAACAGACCTAGACTCCATCTCAAAAAATAAAATAAAATAAAATAAAATAAAAGTATGCTATTATCTGAATATTATGCTCCCTACAGTTTCCAAAGTGAATTTTTAAATTAAAAAAACTAGTGTTATTTTGTATTGAAGAAATATCTTAAATACTCGTATAAACCTAAGAAAAATCATATATACTAATAAATGAAGAGCCTTTTATTTGCCAAGTACAGTTGGGAATTCACTGTCCTTCTCTTAGTCTGCAATGACCCTGTTGTAACATGGGATAATTTTAACAAAGAATACAATCACAGGTCCATCAAAAGTTTGCCTTCACATTTTTATTCAAATTGTATATATGTGGTCTACATGTCAGTCAGAGAGCAAGTGTTAATGGCTCAGATTTGGAACGCAGGTTAATCTTTTCAGGCTCTGTGACATCATGACCTTTTCAAGTGTAAAAAAATGGGACCTTCCTGGCCTGAAACTACTAATTCATCTTCCAAGTACACAAAGGTAGAGACAGGCCAGATTTAGGTTTCATAGTTCACATTTTCCTAGCAAAAGTTATCATTATTACTGTGAGCTCTATGTAAACCAAATCAAGAATAAATTATAAAACAGTTAAAAATGCAGGGAATTGGTAAGCTGTTTATCTTTGCCACGTAAATATACTGGTTTAAGAGGTTTTTTTTCTTTCTTTTTTTTTTTTTCTCTTTTTCTTTTAAAATGGTAATACTAGCATTGTGTGGTATTTTGTCTTTAACTCCAACATTTAATATTTGCTGTATAACATCTTTTATATTTACTTTGTAAAAAGTTTCATATATGTAGAATGATCATATACCTTGTCTGATTGGGAGATTTTGAAGATGAAAAACGAAGGAGGCTAGTACAAAAGTTGTCAGAACCGTGGTGTAAATCATGACCATCCCAGGCAAGACACCTACTGACCCTTTGCTTATAACAATTAGCTCTCGGAAGCTAAAGTAATCTTGAAATGGCTCAAATGGGTAAAGGTCACTCCAGACTTTACTACCATCTATGTATCTACGTTTTTCTAATGAGATTTCAATGCCTTAAGCTGTCTCAGAGGAATAGAGATTAAAAAATTCAGTGATTTCTAATCTATTAATATATATTCAACTTATTTAATCTATTTATTGCTTTTCTATTTTTGTGGAATCATAACTTTACCTCAATAGAAATAGAATAATGTGAAAATATTTGACATTACTCAAAAATATGTGTATAGCCACTGACATACTGAAGCCACAGAATCTTGAAAATTTTCAAACATTTATCCACAGTGAGGATTGTAACTCCAAAATTCCACAGTCCTTGGATTCCAGTTTTATGACATCAAGTTTGGTAAAATTGTGTGTCCTACCTATCTGCACTGTAGTTGGAGCGCAAAATTTTTCCATTTTTCTTCCTTCTGGTGGTCACAAACAAAAGGAAACTTGTGGATTTGCATTTAAAATTTTTACATATTGGAAATTTAAAATGAAATACAACAACTATCTCATCTCCTGGGCACTTACCTATAATGAAGTAAGATTTATATTCTGAGCTAGTTAAGGGTGGACCACCCCATGTAATGTAACTCACTCAATGAAAGGAGGAAGTTTTTATTTTCATTTTTACTTATTTGTTTCTGAAAAATAAATAATGAAAGTTGTTCTGTGGACTGGACACCTACTGGTAACCTATATTTAGGTGTCCTTTACAGTCTCCAGGAGTTGGTAGTCAATACACTGGTACAGGAGAGTTCACTGTAATCTCAGGTCATAGTAAAATGAATGACCATGTCAACGTCCATAGCACACTCACCGTCGTAGCCTACGTGTATCGCCTGGTATTCTGCCATTACCAACTGAGTGAGGAAATGAGATTGTCATCGGCACTGATCACAGAGTTCATTGTCACTGTGAGCAGGCACTTGGGGAGAAATCAAAATCTCTTCTCCAGAATGCATGGCTTCCTTTGTTCACCACAGACTTGTCTTATAAGGGTGGATTGTGTGTGAAGGCAGGCTCAAGAGTACTTCCAGAACAGTAGACACTGTAGAGGGTTGGGTACCAAGGGACCTTCCAAAGGAATGTGCCAAGAAAGTCTGACATGCTAGAGTTTGCAAAAGAATATTCCTAATCATGTCTGCAAGGAGTACCTGTTATTTGCTCACCACTGAAGTTTAATAAACAGGGAGTTTATAAAATTAGAATCACCTGGGCTATAAAGAGAGTATTTGTAGAGAGGCAGCAGGAGGCACAGCCCAGAGTCCTTATGGTACCCCTAGTACATCAGTCAGTTCCACACCAGGGATTTCCTCAGGCTTCTGTGTTCCTTAGGCCTGAAATATTGGCTGGAATCTCTGCTTTCTGTTTTCGATTGCTCAAAACGCTGTATCCTGAGAAACTCCCAAGTCAGCCTGATCAGAAGTAGAAATCCAATAAAGAATCTAGATCAGTTTTTAAAATGCATATGCTCGTGGCTAATGCCTATAATCCCAGCATTTTGGGAGGCGAGAGATAGGCAGTTCACAAGGTCAGGAGATCAAGACCATCCTGGCCAACATGGTGAAACCTCATCTGTACTAAAAGTACAAAAATTAGCTGGGAGTGGTGGATCGAATCAGGGAGTCTGGGATTGCAGTGAGCCAAGATCGTTGCACTGCGCTCCAGCCTGGTGACAGAGCAAGACTCTGTCTCAGGAAAAATAAAATATGTATGCATATGCTCTTCACTAAGAGTGACTCTATTATAAAATAAAAGATGCATCATAATAAAAGAGTAACACAAATGGCTTTAATTGTAACAAATTCTTTTAGTCATTAATGCTTACAACTTACAGAGTAACTGCATTCCAAAAATCATTGCCGTAGAGTGAGGGAAAGAAGGATGGAGAGGAAGTGGGAAGAAAGAAGAAAGGAAAAAGAGAGGAAGAAAGAGAGAGAGAGAGGTAAGTAAAAGGAAAAGAAGAAAAGAGAAGAAATCTCTGCATAACTTCAGTATACTCATCGGATGAAACAACAGTCTACCACTTCAGGCATCTCTCAAAATATTTCACCATGGCACACTGAGATTCCTCCACAGGAACTAAGTTGCAGAGGCAGTAAAACTCAGCTACCTTAAAATAAATGTATTAAACCATTTAAATATTTATCCATGGGAAAGAAAAAGTCTAAATCAGCTACCTTTAGGAGAATATACTAAACTAATTAATTTCAACACCAACACAGCAGGGAAAACCAAAATAAAGCTGTGATCAGCAAATAAGCAAACTCCACAGTGGGAAAAGGAGACGTGAGATAAGGAAAAGACAAAAGCAGTCTATCATTTGAAAAAAGAAGAAAAGTAGCAACAACCTTGTAAACAACTGCAAATCTTATATTTCCTGAAAATTGCACGATTGCGCATTCAGGAGAATATATTTATTCAGCAGGTTGGTTTACTTACAAGCATTCTATTTTGTGTTTGTGCTATTTATTTATTTATTTATTTGAGACAGAGTCTCACTCTGTTGCCAGGCTGAAGTATAGCGGCGCAATCTCAGCTCACTGCAACCTCTGCCTCCTGGGTTCAACCGATCCTCCTGCCTCGGCCTCCTTAGTAGCTGGGACTACAGGCACGTGCTGCCATGCCTGGCTAATTTCTTTTGTATTTTAGTAGAGATGGAGTTTCACTGTGCTGCCCAGGCTGATCTTGCACTCCTGAGCTCAGGCAATCCGCCTGCCTCCACCTCCGAAAGTGCTAGGATTACAGGTGTGAACCACCCCGCCTGGCCTGGGTGATTTTTGACACCATAAATTTTCATATAATAAGCCATTCTTTTCAGTGCCATTTCATACCCTGTCAGAGCTACACTTATCTTTATTTTGGAAATGTAAATATCTTGGTTACTTGTGTAATATCTTAGGTATCATTATGAAAGTAGCTCAACATATTGTTTTTCCTTTACTTAGTAACTGAAACGTCAGGTTTCAGGATTACATTTAGAGCTGACACTGAAACTGTCCAGAAAGGGAACGGTTGCTTCCTGCTACACAGGAAGAAAAGAAAGTGTTCACGTTAGTCTACATTTATGCTATACCAAACTACTGACTATGCGTACTATACCCCTAGTACATCACTAGTTCCATACCAGGGATTTCCTCAGGCTAATTTATATTAGTATATGTATAAATTACTACTTTTAATTTATACACAAATTATTATATGTATCTATTATTAATTTATACATATTTTAGTACATGTATACACACACACACACACACACACACATACACACACACACATATATATTTTAGAGACAGGGTCTTGCTCTGTCACCCAGACTGGTGTGCAGTGATATAATCATGGCTCACTTCAGCCTCAATCTTCTGGGCTCAAGTAATCCTTCCAACTCAGCCTCCCCTGCAGCTGGGACTGCAAGCACATACCACCACAGCCAGCTAATTTTTGTATGTTTAGTGGAGCGGGGTTTCACCATGTTGCCCAGAATGGTCCTGAACTCCTGGGCTCAAGCTATCCACCAACCTCAGCCTTCCAAAGGGTTGGGATTGCAGTCTTGAGCCACTGCACCCTGCCTACAAAAATATAAAAGCCTTTGAACAATAGGAGTGCCTGCACGGTGTTCAACTACTAGTACAGTTTATTGCTAAAATCTGAACTGGCCCCTTTCATTGACATCTATTTTTATTTTATCTGGTATGCTTATTTGACATTTTCAGGAATACAAAATAATCCACATTGCTTTTCTAAAAGAAGATATTTATGTCATTAAGAGAAACTCTGGTAGTATTTCTGTCATCTCCACCTATTACACTCATCATTAGAGCAGAATCAACATTATTTTAAAAATCTGTCAGATATATTGTACCTTATTTATCACCAGCCCCTTCTCTAAATTTAATCTGAATCATTTCCTCTTTGATTTGTCACCTCTTATCCAATAGATGTTACTGTATTTTATAATATGTAGACCCGTAAAATTCTATGTTCTATAAATAATGTAAATATATTTTAGAATAGATAGGTAAAATCTGAAACTAAATAGGTTGTCATCATATCATAAAAAAGTAGTCCCTATGAGCAGCAAGAATTCAAAGTGCTTCCACATAATGCTATTTTAATATTTAGATAATTTAGATATAAATTATTCAATCACTTGATATAGATATAAATCTTTGTATGTATTATGGCCCTTTTGAAGATGGGTTATTGTGTGGATCTTCTCTGCATGATAGATACCCATTTATTTTCTAACATCATAAATTAAATATGATCATTAAGACTGAAGACAGTTTGGAAACAGGTACAAAGCCACAATCCCACATCTAAAACAGTTGGGCCAACTGTGTTCCAGTCCAGAAGTTTTCAGTGTCTGGAACTATAATGAGATGCATACATTAGATGTTATAGAACATTCATGTGGGCATCTGGATAAGCACCTGCTAATAAAAATTCCTGTTCAGCAAAATAATGGGTATTTATAAAAATATAATTACATATCTCCATATCAATTGAGATCTAGGTTTGTTGCTGACTTAGTATGAGTCAGGCCAGGTTTTGCCACAAAGAGAATTAAATGGGGGAAAAAATTAGATTCCAGAGACTTTAGGATTGTGGAATTATAAATAATGGATTATGCACACTTACTAGCTTTAATATATATGGAAGTAAAAGGGAGGTATTTGTTGAATACTTGTGACACAGTAATAGTTTAAGAAAATGTAATTTCATTAAGTTGCAAAATCCTCAAAATGGGCCTTGTGACGTATGAGTCATTATATCTAAGTAAGATACTCAACTCAAAAGTACAGCCATCCTTGAGAACCCAGCTCTATTCCCAAGTCCTTTCCAACTACCATTACAGCCACCCCGTTCTGCTGAGAATATTTTCACTTGGTTGTATTTCTTTTATGCTTATCTCAACCCAGAAGAGCATTGAGATTCCAATAAGCAGCCAGGTATGGTGGCTCGCCTCTGTAATCCCAGCACTTTGAAAGGCCAAGGCCGGAAGATAGCTTTAACTCAGGAGCTCAAGACCAGCTTTGGTCACATAGCAAGGCCTCGTCTCTATTAAAATAATCATAATAATTAGCTGGGCATAGTGGTGCATGTCCCTAGTCCTACCTACTTAGGAAGCTGAGGGGAGGATTGCTTGAGCCCAGGAGATGGAGGCTGTAGTGAGCTTCATCATGCCTTTACACTCAAGCCTGGGCAACAAAGCGAGACCCTGTCTCTAACAATAGAAAATAAAGATTCGAATAAGCATTCAGTGAATATCAACTGTTGTTCAACTACCTACAACCACTGGATAGCTCTGGACTCCAATGGAGCTACTTCTTTTTTTCCAGTTCAGTTTTGACTAGATCCACAGGGTAAGTAAGCCAGACATTAGAACAACAAAGTTTATGGGGACTTAATAGGCTCAGTTTTCACAAACTGTTAATGAATCCTTGGCATACATAAAACATAGAGGATAAATCATAGAAACAGCTTAATCTAAACACATTTAAGTAAATTTAAACATAAGTTTAATGGGATGTACAAACAATAAAAAATAACATACATCTAGAGAGCTTTAAAATAATTAAGAAATTTTAAAAATGAGCAAAACATATTAATCATATAAAGAACCTTTAAAAGAACACAATCTTTCAAAATAAAATCAATTTGTTGATTTCAAACAAAAACTTTTTTAGGAATTTTTACTTACAATCTTGTGGAATTACTTTTCACCTCTTTGCTAAGCTTTTTTTAGAGCTCCCTCTACTGTTCAAATGTGAATATACTCATTGAAGTTTACGAAGGAAGGTAATCTGGTTTAGAAACAGAGGAGGCTGCTAAAGATTTATATTTATAATCAATGCAAGAATCATCAAAAATGTGAATTTTCTGCTCTTTTCACTTAAAGTCATCTATCTAGTTTTATAGCCTTGCTCCTCAAATAAGAAAGAAAATATCTCTGTTTTACACCTTATGGATACATAAAGGTTATTTTCAGAATTCTGCCTCTCTCCCTACTTAATCAGTAAATATCTGTTAATTTTCTTATCATTTTATGTATGGTGAAACTGTATCATACAGAATATAAGAAAAAATATGCTAAAACTTACATAATGGAGATTAAAGAAGTCTTAAAATATCATGTGCTTCATAACTCCAAAAGATGAGAGATAGATCATGTTTGCACAGGTGATATGAAATTATATAAGGTCTTTACATCTTTAGCATGTACAAAGACTCACAGTTCCTGTGTGAGTTAAACAAATGTTAAATATTATGCAGTATTATTGAAAAGAATCCTAGAAATACTTATACAGCATTAAATTCACAAAAGAAAACATTCTCAAAGCCATATTTGTATGTGTAGGTCATGTAAGTTTTTAGGAGATAGGATTTTACCAAAATATATGTACAGATAATAAGTTCTAATGTTTCATTTTATTGGGACAATGTATAAATTTCAGATTGTTCCTTGTTTTAAAATAATATATAGATTTTTTCCAACTGCGATTAAAACACAAACAATAAAATAAAGTCATAAAATACCATTTTCAGTAAAATTAGAAGAGTAACTATGGGACCTAGAGGTTTTCATACCAAGACACTAAGAAACAAAACAGTAGTTAATTTCATGAGATAGAATTATGAAGGTGTAAAATTCCAATTAAGATAATGGTAGAGTTTATTAATTTAATAATCAAGAGACAAAGAACAATCTAATTCATAAGAATTAGGTAATAACATACAGACATATTTCTCTGATGAACCTCAAATTCATATTTAACATTACATAATTAATTAGCCAGGAAATACTAAGTCTCTTTAAGTTATATTAGTAGCCTGTGGAAATAGAAGATAATTTCTAGCTGATTTCTCCATTTTATATATAGAAAAAAATTGTTACATTTTAGAAGGCTGACTTTTAAAAAGCATCTTCCATATTGCACTGCATATTTAAAATGTACAGAAATGAAAATAATGGAAGTAAATTACTAAAAGCTGATGATTATAAAAATATTGAATTTTGAGGTGAGAGGATCACTTGAGCCCACGAGTTCAAGTTCAACCTCGACATCATTAATGTACCCTAAAGATTTTGGAAAGCCTAGATATGCAACCATATCCTCTAAAATGTAGTCGTATAAATGTTATAACACCTTAAGAAGTGATATTGTACCTGAAGTATTTGACAGAAATGCTTTCTGTAAATACTATATGGCACTTACTATGTGTCAAAGACTGCCATAAACACTGTAAATACAAATTTACTGAATCATCTTAACAGGGCAGCACTCCTCCTAATCCCATTTTAGAGATAACGAAACTGAAGCACAGAAAGGTTTTGAAAAACCGAAGATCCTGCGCAGCTAGTAAGTAGGGAAGCTGGTGTGAACTGTGCATCTAGCTTCAGACTGGATGCCTTTCACCACTCCATTGTCATCCTCTCTCTACTCGTGCTTGGGGAAGGGTAGCTGGGTTTTTTTCTTCCTTTTTTGTTTTTGCCTTCATTTGTTTTTTAATGAAATCATGGGGTTGGAACTGGATCAGTCTGAACTAAGTGAGTCCTGGTGATAACCGGAAGAAGCTAAGAAATGCATTCTTCATTATCTACATTTTAGTCAAAACACCATTTACTTGAATGGTGTGCACAAACAATGCATAAACAGATTAATCTGATTTCTAAAAACCTTAAGGAGTCCTTACTTCTCACCTACAGATATTCTTATGTCAAAGCGAGTACATCAAAAAGTATGTAAGTCTGAGAATGATTGCAAAAATTGGGGCATAAGTATAGATATACATGTTTCAGGAGGACTCCATAACTTCATTCTGAGTCACAGATTGATGTACGCTCAAAAATATTAAGCGTTGCAAAGGCAAATTCTAGCCTCTTAAGGGAATATTACAAGTAGCATCTCCGTTCACACTTACCTATTTCCAAAGGTTTTGTCCATTGCAGTCTCGGGACACACTGAACTGGGTTATTCCTTAAACATGCTGTGCAATCTTGGAATGTTGTGTCCTCGCTTCTGTCCCAGGACTTTTGCTGCTAGCAACATCACCTTCCCTTCTTTCTTTTGCTTTTTGGGGTATCAGCCTCCTCATTTGTGTAGTAGGAATCCAGCAAACAAAAAAATGTTGACTTTTGTTTGGTTTGTTTTTTAAGACTGAATTAATTTTAATTAGTTTGTTTAGCATTTCCACGTTGCCAGGGACAGGTTAAGTATCAACTCTCCCTTGCTTTTGTGTAGTGAAAAGTTTATGGATTTAGGGTCAAATAGATCTAGATTAGGATCTCAATTCTTGTTCGTATCAGTCATGTGATTTGGGCAATTTCTCTGACATTTCTAAGACTCAGTTTCCTCTACAAAAGCTGGGGTTGATAATAGCTACTTAACAGAGTGGTTTTAATAAATCAATTTTAAAATTATCTCGAAGTGCCCTTTTGAAGTTCAATCAGAGCATTATCAAACTAACCCACTTAAGAGTCAGCTGGTGCTCTAAGGAATTGCAACTTTGTTTGATTTACTATTTATTATTGATTAGAACCATACTATAAAGTTTCATGTTAACGTTTTGAAGATTGACAAATAGCAAATGTTTTCTGTCTGGTGGAAAAAAATTGTTTTCAATTTTTTTGCCTTGTAAGATGTTAACCAATCTTGTATCTAATTTTGTAACGTGGTTCCAGAGATGTTTTTTTTCTCCACTAACTTTATATTAGGCAGCCTATTCTTTTTTTGAACCAGCATTATCATCCTGCTAGCTCCCTTAATAATTTATATAGTTTTAAAATCTTTGATGGGAGCTCATGATATCTACTTTCAACTCTGCACACTTTCATAGAAGCAGCTAGGTACGTGCAGAAGAAGTATTTGGTTGTCTTATTTCATGGGCACCTTTTGGAAGGATCCACACATGGGAAAACTCTTGCTCACCTCACTGCATGAAATGCTCTTTAGTAACATTTCCTCCTGTTACCCCAACCATCCTCCTTGGCCTAGTTTAAATGCTTTCTCCTTCAGGAAGTCTTACTAATTCCACAAATCAGAAGTGACTGCTCTCTGGGTTCCCATAGAATTTTCTTTGTCATTGAAATTAATCATGGTTATTTGTATATGTGTCTGAACTCCCCTGATGAACTAGAGTATATTTGAGAGTAGAGATATTATCTTGTTCATCATTTAATACACACTATTTCCCGCCCTGTGCTTTTTCCTAGCATACATAGAAAAATAAATATCTGTTTATTCAAATTAAGCATGAAAAACTATAAACCAATTAAACTTCTCTAATTAAAAAGTCAAAATCATTCGGGTTTTGATGGAACGAGTATAAAAAATTCAGGTAAATAATCACGAGTAAAATATAGAAAATAGAAAAGGGCAGAGGTATTTTATTAGATAACCATATATATTTATAAAGCTCTTATTACTTATAGTTAAAATAATTAGAAAAATATCATAAAGAATAAACCCATTCTGGAGATCATTCTCTTTATGTAGTATACAACTTGGAATCACATAAAAAACTCTGTGGGTCAGTTTCTATACCAAAAACAGTATTCCCTTTATAGCTTTAAGTTTTAGAACAATATAAAGAAATCATTTTAATATTGATTGCCAAGAGCAAATTTATCATCACTGACAGTGTAATATGTGGTAAATCACCTCTCTTTTACACACCATTTTTTCTGTCTGTAAAATGAGAGTATATGCTCTTCCTATCATAGGGAAACGTAATGAATATGAGCTAGGCTAAATCTCCTTGTGCTTCAAGGAGAATGAATTACATACACCTGTGTAATGGAATAGGGCTTCTCAAACTTTAATGTGTATACAGATCACTGGGGAACCTTGTTACCACCCAGATTCTAATTTAATATCTCTAGATGGAGACTAAGATTCTGTGTGATCTTGTAAGCTCCCAGGTGCTGCCAATGTTAATGGTCCATGGACCATAATTGAAGGAAGAAAATTAGAAAACCTGCTTAAAAACTGTTCTTTCTCTTTGAATGTTTATTTCCTTCTATCTACCCTTTCAAAATTTGCCCTTATTGTTCTATAAACTCATTAAGTGAAAAAACATTTTTCCATTTCTTGCTCAGTGAAAAAGAGAGAAAACAGAAAAAATTATGGTTTAGATATTAGCCCTCTTCCTGATTTTGAAAAACATCCTAAAAAATTTAACTATTTTTTAAGAGATAGGGTCTTGCTAAGTTATAGAGGCTGGACTTGAACTCCTGTACTCAAGAAATCCTTTTGACTCAAAATTCAACATTTTTACAATACCTTGATAAATCCCATTCTTTCCATTTCTATACAGCTTTAATATGCAGTGCAATATGAAAGATCATTTAAAAATGGAAAGATTTTGGAGGTAAACTCTAATACTTTTTTCTGACCTAATACTATAAACTATTTCACTATTAATATTTCTAGTTAGTACGTAATGCTTTATCAGAGCTCAAAATTATGTACATAATTTTCATAATATTAAAACAATTGACCATGTAATTTCGTGGTACACTATAATCACCATGCTAATTATCCGATTTTTGAAAATGTTCAAATTGGGTAGCAAGGAATTATAAAATGACATTTTACTTGTTATAGGCAAATATTTTTGCCTTTTTGGAGGTAGAAGAATGAGACAATAAATCTGAGAGAGGCCTTACCCCTTTGGGCCAAAAAATGCAAGCTGTTCTCCATAGAAAGAGAAGCCATTTATTCTTTATCTTTGTTTCCAAAGGTTAAAGAAATATTTCTTTTCTGTTCATGCCTACAACTTGTCCAAACCAAATGCTATTATGTTAGGGGCAGTTCTTTTAAAATTTAAACTTAAACCTGGAAAATGTCAATTATATAACGATCTTTATAATACGCTCCTCAGTAAAAGATCTAAAGAAATTTAATTTAGTTGAGTTTTTAGATTTGGGGAGAGAAAAAAAGAGAGAGAGAGGATTTTAATGTCTACCTCTCATTTTGCCTAGAATATATCATCATTTTTTTAGTGTTCTCAAATTCTTAGTGCAAGGAGTAGAAGAATTTATAATACACTAAAGAAAATTTACAAATTAGAAGAATTACAACATAAAGTGGATTTTGCACAAACATATATTTAGGGGAATCTGATTGGAATTTCACCATTGAGAAGATTCTGTAAGTGTGTTAATTATACAGTTATTCTAATTCCATGTATGGAGTATGTTTATTTAACTGAAGGAATTATTATATTTTAAAAGTACCTGTCATGACAAGCAGAATGCTTCACGTTAACTCCTTTTTTAAATTACTTAGCAAACACAAATATAACATGCCAGAAATATGTAATAACATGCAGTAGCTACATCATATACTGATATGAACCCTTCTTAGGAGCAATAGACTGCAAAAGTGTCAGCATGGCTCACCTTACTCATGTGCCTCTTTACATGGAGGATTGATTGATGGGTGATACAATATACAATTTTCTCACTACTGAGATACAATACTCTCACTACTTATGACTGTGACCCTATATAATCTTTAAATCCAATCAGTTTATTCTGTTTTTATTCTTTTTTTTTTTTTTTTTTTTTTGGAGAGGGAGTCTCACTCCTTCTCTCAGTCTGGAGTGCAGTGGCATGATCTCTGCTCACTGCAATGTCCACCTCCCAGGCAATACTTTTGTCTCAGTCTCCCAAGTATTTGGGACTATAGGCACCTACTACCATGCCTGGCTAATTTTTGTAGTTTCAATAGAGACAAGGTTTTACCATATTGGTCAGGCTGGTCTTGAACTCCTGACCTCAGATCATCTGTCCAACTGAGGCCTCCTAGAGTGCTGGGATTACAGGTCTGAGCCACAAGGCCCAACTTTAATTTTCTAGCTCTGCAAAGCATTTCATTTTGTCATTAGACCACATATCACTGGTGTACCGTTGGTATAATCACAAATCAGGTGGCCAACTTTTTACTAAGGTTTTAAGAATTTCCAAAAACAGATTGAGAATATATGTTTATTTTTAAATCTCATTTTTTAAAAAAGGATTTGTACCACTTTACCCTTTGTGTTTGTTTGTTTCTTATTTTTACAGTTTAAATCATTTTCAAATTTCTTCATTCATTAGTGTTTACATATAAATTGACTGTGTTCTTACTATATACCATACTATGCTAAGATACTAGTTATATAATCAGGAGTAAGATGGACACTAGACCATGTTATCAGCTGGCTCACAATCCAGGGGTTCTTACAGACAAGTAATGAGCAAACACAATAGGATGTCATAAAAAGCAGGAGCTTGGAACTGGAGAGTACTATTGAACCAGGACACTTGGAAGAAGACTGGCTTTAGAAGCTTTCCAGACAAAGAGGCTTCTCAGTGGCAACTTGAATAGAATAATCAGGCTTAGCTAGAGGAGGAGACAGCAATGGCACAATGGTCGCTTGGAGAGGAGGCAGCACAGGTGTAGTGAAGCACAAGCAGGACAGAGTTTCGTAGGAGGAAGAAGACCCTGGTGAGATGCAAGGCAGTAAGCATTTAGAACTCTCCTAAAAACAATTGGGAATCATTGAAGGAAGTTTTAACAGTAAAATTAGATGATCAGGTTTGAGTTTAGAACAACTCACTGGCTGCACGACAGAGGATAACTTGACAGAAGAGCTGTGATCCCATGGAGAGATGATCTGGTGGCCGGGCCAAAGTAATAATCTATGATCAAAAATAGACAAAACCGACTGGGGACAAAGTTAAAATTTCCCAAATCCATTGATTTATTTTCTAGATTGCTTTATTTTCTCTCTGGAAAAGATGCATTTTCCCCCTCAGTAAAAAACTTTCCCATTTTTCACCTAACCAAAGTTTTCTGATGCCTTTCCCATTTTAAGCAAATTCCGCTTTTTCCTGCTCTCCATCCTTCCACCCACCACTCTTCTTCTCCCTTCCGTCTTCTCCTTTTTTTTACATCCTTACATGTGCATGCACGCGTGCGTGCACGCGTGCGTGCACACACACACACACACACACACACAAATGCATGCACACAATATTAGAGTCTGATAATCATTTGCACTTACCAAATTTGACGTCTTCATGTTGAAATTTTAACTCGCTTCTGCCTTTGGGTTTTAACGTTCATCTTTGAAAGTATGGATACCGTATTTTCAGACAGCTGCAGCATCAGCAGGATATTCACTTTGGGTCCTGGAATTGGCCCTGGAATGAGACATAGTATTTTTTAATGGATTTTTATCTTGGTCCACAGTGGTATCTAGAATGGCCAACTAGATGACATTAGTCCTATTTGATTCTATCTAAATTTCTAACTTAGATAAAAAAAAAATGTAGATAGGTCTACAGCTAAAATATTTAGGATGGATTAGAGATCAAAGTCCTAAATTAAGTTTTGAAATAGCTTGTTTGGTATCAAACAACACATTCTTGCTCTTTTTAAAAATTCAATTGTTGCTTTTTATTTTTATTTTTTGACTTTTATTTATTATACTCTAAGTTCTGGGGTACATGTGCAGAACCTGCAGATTTGTTACATAGGTATACACGTGCCATGGTGGTTTGCTGCATCCATTACCTTGTCATCTACATTAGGTGTTTCTCCTAATGCTATCCCTCCCCAATCACCTCACCTACTGCTATCCCTCCCCTAGCCCTCTACCACCCTGACCAGCCCCGGTGTGTGATGTTCCCCTCCCTGTGTCCAAGTGTTCTCATTGTTCAACACCCACATTTGAGTGAGAACATGCAGTGTTTGATTTTCTGTTCTTGTGTCAGTTTGCTGAGAATGATGGTTTCCAGCTTTATCCATGTCCCTGCAAAGGACATGAACTCATCCATTTTATGGCTGCATAGTATTCCATGGTGTGTATGTGCCACATTTTCTTTATCCAGTCTATCATTGATGGGCATTTGTGTTGGTTCCAAGTCTTTTATCTATAAAGATGTTAGATAGGAGAGTCGGTTTTATAGAGGAAAAAGAGGAAACACTGCGTTTGTCTCTGATTAATAAGCATTATCTTATTCTCTGTTTCTTCCAAAAATAAAGCAGAATTTTGAGAATTTGTCCATTCTGCCATTGGATTTTAATATTCATTCATATTAAGGTGGGACTTTTGGAAGTAGGAAAAACTCCTTTCTCAGTGATGTTCAAGCACATCTGGCAGTTTTTGGTTGACTGCAGTGGGGCAAGTGAGCAATTTGAGAACATTTCAAAAGAGGAAAGATTGTTGGGTGTCCATTTCCTGGAACAAATGGGGATAAGTGGGCTGCGGTTCTATGATCAAACAATTATAATTATCCTTATTGGGGAAGGGGCTGCCTTGGCAGTCAGTTTCTCGAAGAAAAGTGGTATAGTAATTTGCTCTTTTTTTCTGTAGGAAATCTTGTCTTTTTTTAAGGCCTAATCTGATTTTTTAATATTTCTAGTTTTTTGCTCATTTCTTTGAATCTGCCAAATATACCTTCTTTCTTCAATTTTACTTCCTATGCTTGAATATTATTTGTCATTTTTGAATGGCTACTTTCCAAATTTCCATTGATGGGTTATTGCAAGTTCTTTCTATTATCCCTTTCTGTACTTCATTATTATCTGAATTATAACATCATAGCATAAGGATAAAAGAAACAAGATATTCAAGAATCTCTGTATCCTTGTCTTTAGAACTTAGACAACAGCTGATTATGCTGGTCATATGTCCATCTAATCTAACACTTTCAAATAATCTGCTTTTGAGGGATCTAATTTTCAATACAAATTCTGAATTAGAATTTGTGGGATCTTGGCCAGGCGCAGTGGCTCAAGCCTGTAATCCCAGCACTTTGGGAGGCCGAGGCGGGTGGATCACAAGGTCAAGAGATCGAGACCATCCTGGTCAACATGGTGAAACCCCGTCTCTACTAAAAATACAAAAAATTAGCTGGGCATGGTGGCGCGTGCCTGTAATCCCGGCTACTCAGGAGGCTGAGGCAGGAGAATTGCCTGAACCCAGGAGGCGGAGGTTGCAGTGAGCTGAGATCGCGCCATTGCACTCCAACCTGGGTAACATGAGTGAAACTCCGTCTCAAAAAAAAAAAAAAAAAAAAAGAATTTGTGGGATCTTGTTACACATAAAGAAGATGAGAGTATTTTTTTTCTTCTTCTCTGTAATCTAAAATTCTTTGATAATTACTTTTCCAGAATTATTCAGACTAAATCAGGAATTGTCACTTTCATATTTCTGGGGACACTAAACCTTATAAATCCAAAGTTGTTTTCCTTGGAAGAAAGGAGGAAAGGAGGGGAAAAGGGAAGAAGAGGGAAGGAGGAGTTAAACATGATTTCTATCTCAGGAAGGCTAAAAGGAGTCTGTTGATGTTCTTTATAACAGAAACATTGGTGCAGATTATGTTTTGTTTTGTTTTTTTATGAAGGCTTCATACACAATCAGAGCAGAGCATAATTAGAAAACAAATTTCTTGTACATAACACACTTTGATATGTTATTAGATGGTATCTTTTTTAAATATAAAAACTACATTTCTCAGTTTCTAGAAAATAAATTAATGCTTTCAGGAAGATTGCCCCAAAAATCTCTTTATCAGCAAATAAAAAGCTGCTTTTCCTTTATTTTTTTAATTAAATTTTCTTTATCCCCCATAATAAATTGGGAGACAATTATTTCATGGTTCCGTAAGCATCGACCTTACATATCTTTACCTTGGAAGCTAATGAACTTTGCTAACATGGAACAAATTCTCAAAATTCCACTTTATTTTTGTACATGTTATTGTTTACACCATCCTAGCAGAAACTCTCCAAATCAAAGAGGCAAGCATAATGTCTTTAATTAACACTGCTGAGTTGTTGGCATATCCAAAAGGACTTTATACTTGTTTCAGTCACACCTGAAATGTAGCCAGTGACATCACAACATGAGTAAGTGCTTGTATGTAATCAAATTAGAAGCAGTTCGACATGTTGTAGGAGAACTGGGAAAGACATCTGAATTGAGGATTTCAATTTCCGAAGTACTTGTATTTAGAAGTAAAAATCACTAGCATTTATTTGTGTAATCTATTTATCATATCCCTACATAATGGATTACTGTCATTATTAATATCTGAAGAATCATTCACAAATGATGAGATAACAGGGCTTATTTAAGTCCTGTCTCATTAAGATACTTCAAAAGGCAAAAAGAACAGGCCTTTGTCTAATAATACCCATCCCTCCACATATTTTTTATATCGTTTTTCTCCTGCCTTCCTTCCCACGGACTTCATATGTTGTTTGCACTCTGTTTTAAACTTTCAAATTTCCTTTTCTACTACTGTAATACAAAACTAGTATTTTGCCAATTAATAAGAGCAGAGACAAGAGTTGGCTGTTTAAATCCTGACTCTGTCACTTACCAGCTTGGGAACTTAGACAGGTTCACTTATCTGTGCCTCAGTTTCTTTGTCTGTAAATATAAACCAGTAATAACAATGTCATAGGGTCACCGTGAGTATTAAATAAGTCATCATGAGTGAACATCTGGGACAACGCCTGGCACATAGTAAGAACTTGAACATTAGCTGTTGTTATTCTTATTACTATTGACTCCTTCTCAATCAGCATTCAAATATGCGCTGTAGTATATATCGTTAGATTAAACCATAGTCCCACATTACTCTGCTGTCCTGTGTCTCTATTTGTTTTTTCTCAGTCAAGTTTCCCAATAAAACTGACTACACAGTCTGGCTTTAGCTCTCATTTCTTCATATCCTCCAGCCCTCTCTCTGCTCCCAAGCCTACTCTACTGAAACTGTTTTTTTAGTTCATTTGTAAACTTTTGCTGTCATGGCCAATGGACTATTCAATCATCGTTCCTCTTTACCTCTCAGCAGCTTTTCACATAGTAGATGTTCTGTCTCTTGGCCTCTGCAAAGCCTCATTCTTGCCCCCAGCCGCTACTTCTCCATCTACCTTGTCTCCTTGATGGCTCTTTATTCCCTTTTCACAGTATTGTCTTACCCCAGCAATCTCATGATTCCCGTCACTTCAGCTGTCCATAATAGCGGATGACTTTGCTGTCTGCTTTTCTTTCAAGCTTCAGGTCAGTATATTCAATAGCCTCCCTGGCATCTGTTACTAGACACCTAAAGGAATTTCATACTTCATATTTAAGCCTGAACTAGTAATCCTTTCCCCCAAACCTACAAACTCTCCAGCCTTCTTCATTTTACTAAATGGCCACTTCATACATGGAGTGGCTGAAATCAGCATCACCCTCTTAGGACTCTTGTCCATGTAAAATCCACCATGGTAGCCAGGTGATTTTCTCTAGAATACAACTCTCGAAAAATTATACCAAGTCTCTCTAACGCTATTCTTCCCACCTTACTTGGATCATTTTGGATTTCTTTCTGGACCACTAACTTCGCTTCCTGTATTCTTTTTTATGTTCTGCTACCAAACTCTCCAATCCTTCCTCCACAAACAGCCATCTTTTAAAAATAGAAAGTGAGTCATATTACCTTCCTGTGAAAAATGTTTTCATTGGCTTCTTGCTGGAACCATAATAAATAAAAGACAGCATCTCCACCACAGAATTTTCTGTCCTGAGTTAAATTAGTATATCTCTAGTACACTTTTTAAATATATTCTATATTTCACATCATACAATTTTTTTCAGTTTGCAGTTGTTTATATGCTTTCATTTTTTATTTACTCTCTCTCCTCTTCAACTGTAAGTAACAAGAAGTCACAAAACATTTTTTGCTAAATCTTTAATGCTACAAGTTGAATAAATATTTCTTGAGGATATGAATAGATGATTGAAGGAAACTTCCACAACTAGTTCTACAGAAAAAAAAAAATGCACACCAAGTAAGCTACGCTGCAAGTATTACCTGAGAAAGAATGAGATTTCATCTTAATTATTTCAAAAATCTTTACCTAAACTCTTGGTTCATGTGTTTGAGAGGAAATTTCATGTCTAATGTGTTTACCTGTTCAGGCCAGATGGAGGTCAGCTGGAGCCATATGTATGAAATTTGGAAGCTGACTAAATAGGGCATGACTTTTTATTGCTCCTTTCAAAAAAGGTATGACTTTGGCTGATTTACCAAAAAATAAATAAATAAATAAATAAAAAGCTTTGAGTCTGTTCTCTAAGACAGAAAATACCACCTACTTTAATCAGCCAGTATGAATATGAAATTATAAATGACATAAACATGTCAGTTGACACTCAAGTACCAACCTGATTTCCCTTTTCAACAGGGCCTGTCATCTGGCAACAAGTCCTTTGCTTTAGCTCTCACCCTCACACTCTTTGCTAGAGGCCACCTGAGGAGGTCCCCAACACAAGGCAAAGAGTAACAGAGCAGGTGGTGGCTTGAGGATCACTCATTCCTGCCTGCACTCTGTTCCTGATTTAGGATGTTAGTAGGAGACTTCTCTTGGGGGCTGTTATATCATTTTTGTAATGTCTATGGTTTATTTTAGTTTTCTTATCAAAGTCATTATTCATTATTATATTGTTAATTTGATAAATATTTGTTTGTTATAGCCTGGTTGCTCTTTCTTAGCTTCTCTCCCCCAACTGCCAACTTCAACCCCTGCCTTTATTTATTTATTTTTTCTTAGTCTGACAGTATCTTCATGTCTCCATTGATTTTTGCCACTTGATCTTGTGGCTTACTATGTGATTCATACCATTTAACTAAACTGCTAAACTTCATTAGCTAAAGTAATTCACTTTAAATATCTTACTCTACTTTGTGAAGACACTGTTGTAAGAACATGATATTCTGGACCTCAGCAGTAAGAAAGCATTTGGGAAAAATTTAAATTATTTTCCCTCCTATTGGCCAACAACCACCCTTTTAATCCTCAAGAATAAATATGTTGTCTGAAAAATAGAAACCCTTTATTTTAAAATACCAAGTGTTGCTCAACGTTGTAAACCTAGGTCCAGTTTGAAAAACATAAGTTGATTTTCTACCATTTTGCTTGTTAATATATTTATAGATATTGCTTATTTATAACTAAGATGAAAAGAAGTGACCTTTTTTTTTTTCCATAGCAGTAACCACAAATGCTTAAAAGTTCTGAAAGATGAAAAATTGGAGACCTTGGGCTAGTTTATGTTTTTGGAAGTTCAATAGATAAAGCATGATGAGTCCTTTTCTGAGACTAGAACAGTATAAATAGCAGAACAGTAGTTTTGATGATCTAATTTAAAAGCAAAGAAGTCATTTGCTTAGTGATTGTGGCTGATTAGATAAAGCTTTCAAAATATGTAGCAAATAAGGCACTTGACCCTGTAGTGTTTGGATGTACTGCCCTGAGGTACTCACAAGGCTCAGAAATTTAAAATATAATATAAATGCATAAGGTAGCAAAAACAAACATATATAAGGAAATACAGATTTGAGTGCTGATTTGTATGGTAATCGTTTGTATTTAAGTGAAGAAAAAACTTGTGATAGGTAGAGCTCAGCAAAGGCAGTCTTACCCAGGATACTTTTAATTTTTTTAAGAGTATAAGAAATGGTCTGGTGGAAAGTAAAAGACAAGGACGGGCACACATAATGGTGTGCAAAACGGTTGTCCAGAGAGAGGGAAAGGAAGGTTCATTGAAGTACAGGAATAGCCTGAATGAAAGAGAGAATTAGCCACGCAGGCTGGGCAACATGGCGAGACTTTGTCTCTACAAAAAATTAAAAATTCAGCTAGGCATAATAGCACATGCCTGTAATCCCAGCTACGTGGGATTACTGAGGTGGGAGGATTGCTTGAGCTCTGGAGGTCAAAGCTGCAGTGAGCTATGATCACAACACTGTCCTCCAGTCTGAGTGACAGAGGAGACCCTGACTCAAAAAATTAGTCATAGTAGCCATAGCGGTAATGGAGAAGAAAATATATTGTTCTAGCAGGCTAAATACAGCTAACTAATTGTTTTAAATTTAAGGAGTTTAACCTTATTTCACGCACAATACAAAGTCATTATAGGCTCTTCAGCAGATTAACTGAAAGAGAAGAGAGAAAAGATTGGTTTAAAAATAGACTACATTTACAAAGTTTCATGGCATTTGCAATAATTTTCAAGTTATATCAGGAAATTTGTCTCTAATTTTATCATAAAATTGTCTCTAATTTCTCTCTAATTCACATTAAAAATTATTATAGTAATTGAAGCATGAGATCAGTATTGCCTGAACTAGGCTGGTAGAACTGAATTGAGTCATTCTGAAGAAGACACAAAATTTGGTGATTGATGAGACATGAAAAGGGTCAAAAGTGACTCCTAGTTTTCTGCCCAGAGTAAAAAGAAAATGGTGATGCCATTGACCTGTCCTGAGAGCCAATTAGTCTGATTTTATTCTTAACATTAAATTTAGTTGGAGTTCCTAAAACTGAGAAATTATTGGTATCATAAATCCAAAACTGCTCATCTCCTTTAAAAATGATTCTTCTTCAGCTACTCTATAACATTGGCCCTTCAAATCAGACATCAGATTTTGTGGTTAATTTATAGTAATGACATTTAAATGCCAGATGTTTGGCCTGCTAGTAATGTTTATGAAAGGATGTATATTTAGGAATAAAGAACTCTACTAGGCTGCAGAGGAGAATTTAATTTTTCAAAAATGCTGTTTCTCTTTGTGAAACAGAAAATTGTCATGCATTGTATTTTTTAATTGAAACACTCAGCCATAATTGTACACATATATTTTGGTGATACTTGTAGTAAATTTTTAAAAAATGTTTCTCCCTCAAAGTGTAAACAAATCTAAAACAAATAGAAAAAAATACATATATATCATGTATATATACTCATATATCATGTATATATACACACTGTGTGTATATATATATCATATATGCACACTTATATATTTATGATGATATATATCATCATAAATATTATTATATCATCATAAATATATATGTGTGCATAAATACATGTGTATATATACATGATATATATCATCATAAATATATATGTGTGCATATGATATATATAGCATATCATATAATATACATGTACATATATAATATTATACACACACACACACACACACACACACACACCCCCCAGAGAAGTTTACTGGAGTTAATTTGATTCACTTAAGTATATAAAAATATATTTAAGTATATGAAAATAAATTTAAGACAATCCCTTTCAAGTTATATATTATATTTTAATTCTTATGGTTTTGTGCTTGTAATAATAGTAGTGGTGGTCAATATGGTCAGAGTCACATTTAAGGCAGTAGCAATGGTGGTAGATGGATTAACTGGGAGATAGTGTGTTCAGAATCTCAGTAAATCACTTCAGATAACATAAATGTTGGCTAGCAACTTTCCTAACAAGTGAACCTATTTTGAGATTGGGTAGCCCGTGAATTGCTGTTTTATGACAGCTCTATTTTTATTTACTTCTTTGCTACATAGAGAAAATAAGTAGTTCCTAAAATGTCAAGAAGAGTCACAACAACCTACTATAAAATGTTTCCTTGGGGTGTGTTTCACAAAAAGCAAAAAAGAAAAAACAAACAAAAAACACCTGACTTGTCTGCTGGAATACAGAACTGAGCTGCAGGCCAAAACCAAGTTTTGGTTCCCAGAGTGCCAGGAGGCACAAAATGAACACCTTAGCAGTGCTCCTTTGTAAATATCACGTGCATTTGAGAATTCCCTAAGGATAGAGGCTGTAATGTTTTAACTGTGTGTTTCCAGAGTTTGTCTCAGCATCTGACTCATGAGAGATGCTTAATAAATAGTTGGTGGGATAAATGAATTAGCAAATGAGGTTGACAGCACTTAGTTGCAGTGGAACAAGGACAAAAATAATGTTGAGATGAAACTCTTCCCCAGAGTACTACATAGCTCTGATGTGTGATATAAATAGACATGTTCGCATACACACACACATATGCAAACGCTTTCTAGAACTGTGATATTGTGCTGGCCTGGAGCCAGAACCTGAGCAACACTATTTTATAAAATGCAAAACTGTTTTTTAAATAAGTTGAAATGGCTGCCCCATTCTCCTCACAATAACTACTGTCCTTGGCCTCTGTAAATAGAACTGCTAGTTTGTTCTGCAAAACTATGTAAAACTGCTTACCTTTTCTTATCAGTAACTGCTAAAATCTGTGACTTCTATCACCACCCAGACGATGTGTAAACAAATGTATATCTTGACTTCTGTAAACCACTGAGGTAACAAACAGAATGACAAAAGTCCCCTAGACCTTGGAATGTCCGGAGACCCCCGCCCTTGTCTCCATCCAGGAGGTGAATTACAGAATCCCCTGGACCTTGGAATGTCCGGAGACCCCCGCCCTTGTCTCCGCCCAGGAGGTGAATCACAGAATCCCCAAGCCCTTGGAATATCCGAAACCTTTTCATCCCCCTCCCCGCTCCTCACCCCGACACCCAAGGTGATTTTTCGGGTATAAAAAGTCGTAGTACCCTCCTTTTGACACCACAGGTTGGAGAGACGTGAGTCCTCTGTGGTCGCCGGCATAATAAATGACCCTGCAATCTGGCATACTTTTGTCTTGGTGATAACTTTCCACACTCGGTCCAATACAACAGAACATTCTACATTGCTGTTCTTAGAATTCAAATACCAAATACAGTGGCTCCTTCTTGGGTGTTAAACTACCTGACTTCTCACAACATTTTAACATGTTCACTCTTCACTTTCTTGGACACTCTCCTTTTGAATTTTCCACAACTCAATTCTCCTACCAGTTTCCCCTCCTCTCAATACTTTCTCTGCCCTTCACTGTCTCTTCAATAATCGCTTTCCAAATATTGATTTCCTTAGTGTTTTCTAGTGAGTCTATTTGCCCCACCTTTTTCTCAGTTTCTGCCCAGTGTGTTTATTTATTGTCATGGTTTCTTCCATTTCTGCAATGTGCTTTTAGCCCTAAATCTGCTTTAACCCATATACTTTTACTTCCAACTGCACAGTGGGTCTGAATTATATTCCATAGCTAATTTCAGATATATTTGACTTAGTCATGTTTTTTTTTCTATTATCATCACCATGCAATAATAAATTCAACTAAACTGTTAGGGGTTACTTTTAAATGGTTTTCTGTTCTTTCTTCTTTAGGTAAAAACCACCTGAATGCATTTCTTCATCTGACATAGCTCTTGAATTTCCCAACTCTACCTTCTTCAAACTCTCCTCCTTGCTTCTATTTAAGTAGCCTTTTGATGCACATGTTACTCAAGCCCTTGTCTACTCTGGCTTCCACTCACTCTAATCTTTACTGCCTGTGACTCCTAGAAGACACAGCACATCACTCCCTTCCATAAAATCGTCAGAGGTTGCACTTCCATCAGCAGGAAATAGTACCAATGTAGCATTGCATATAAGATGTTGCATAGTCTCACTGCAATCTATTTTGCCAAAAAGGCTTCTACCAATCCTGTTATGAGTTGAATTGTTCTCCTCTTCCCCTCCACCCCAAATCATATATTGAAGTCTCAATTCCTAGTACTTCAGAATGTGACCTCATTGGTAGATAGGATCTTTAAAGAGTCGATTTCATTAAAATGAGTTTATTATGATGGGTCCCTAATCCAATATGACTGGTGTTCTTATATAAAGGGAAACGTTGTACATAGAGACTCTCATAAAGGGAAGACCATGGGAAAAGACAAAGGGAGAAGGCAGTCATCCATAGCCAGAAAAGGAGGCTTGGAGAGGATACTTCCCCCACAGCCGTCAGAAGGGACAAACCCAGCTGACATCTGGATGTGGAATTTGTAGCCTCCAGAACTGTGAGGCAGTAAATATCTTACAGCTATCCAGTCTGTGGTTCTTTGTTATAACAGTCCTTAAAAACCAAGATAACTCTCAGTTTTACCACTGTCGTACACATATGTACCAGTTGGCCTTGAAAATAACGTGCTCTGTGTGTAGGAGCGACTTTCCTCTTCTACCATTTGTATGGCACCTCAGGCAAGATATTTCCAAGCTGTGTCTTCCTGTAGTATGTTATCCTCATGATTCTCAGAGCCTTGCGTTAAATTCACTGGTAAACATAACTCACGTGGTATCATATGAATAAAAATACTTCATCATAGGGCCTTTTTCTCATTCAGCAGCAGTTCATTTGTCACCTTGTGAAAGCCCTTTCAGAACCTGCCATGTAGCAAAGAAAACAATAACAACAAAACAATAATGAAAATAATAGCTATTGCTAACAATCACATAGTGCTTATTACGTGCCAGGCATGGTTCCAAGCACAGATAGCATCACTGGTGTTGCTGTCTTTCTGTCCATGGATTTAGGCAATTTCTCCTTTGAGCAATGATGAAAACATCATAAAACTGGAAATTAAGGGACTTTATTTTACTATGATGTGTTTATTCCCTTTTGGAAAAAAGTTAGCAAAATTATATACTTCAGGCATTTTGTAAATTTTGACTGTGGATTTCAATGCCACATTAACCTGAAATATATTGATTTCATGTTAGCTCACTAAAAATTTTCCTAAACAATTCATCACAATGCAAAGTTTCTTCTAACCCTGTGATTCTCAGACCTTAGCCAGAAACAGAATGACCTAGAATGGTCATTAAAGCACCAATTTCTAGGTCTCACCCCAGAGTTCTAATGCAGTAGGTCTGGGATGGGGTTGAATTTGTATTTCTAGAAAGATCCTAAATGATGTTGATGCTGCTGATTTAGGAACCACATTTTGAGAGTCACTGATATAATCCATGATAATTAACTAAAAATTCTCATACCTAACAAAATTCACCAAAAGATGTTGTTATTAACAGGGCAGGGAAGACAAGGGATATATGACTGATTACAAATAATCAACTAGTTGGTACCTTTAGAAAAATCACGAGTAATTTGCTAGTGGTGCTGTGCACATGAGGTTATTCTTATTCGAGGTTTGTTTGGCAGAATTTGTCATAGGTTGGAAAAATTCCGTCTGTATGTACATGTGTATACAGTATATTATATTCACATATATCTCACAAAATAATTCTCCAAAGCAATCTGATCATAAATGTGAGGGTCCAATGGAGCGTTCTTTTTAATGTTTTACTTTATTAGTATGAAGAAAAAGCATAATTATATTAAGTTGTCCTGTTAACAGAGGCATATGATTTTCTCAAAACTTTGTTACTCTCTGAGGCTCCCCCTAGTGTCCTTAACGGGTTATGGGAAGTAATATAGATAAACTTGGATTTTATGCATTCAACAATGAATTAGGGGTATCTTGAAAGGATCATAGCACTGCTTTAAGATAGTCTTTACACAACACAAGTACTTTTTAAGTTTTCAGGATAATAGCAAAATGAGGGTGGTGCTTAAATTAAAAATTAACTCTCTGCTACAGAAGTGCACAGCTGAAGAATTGTAATTATGTTTATGGCAATAAGTACATTGTAATGGTCATTGAGAAGTTTTCATGTAGGTTGTATTTTACAGATGTTGTGTTTTAGCCATAATTAGACACTTAATTTATGAGACTAGTTTAAAGCGCTTCAATACTGACGTAGATATTCCAACCTCCTGTTGGAATTATCTTTCAAGAATTAGATCCATCTATTTGTGGCTGCATTTTCAGAGGTTATTTCTAGTTCTCAGTCTTTAAGTCTCTTCTATCTAGACCAGTGCCATCCAACAGTGATGTAATGTAAGACACATATATAACTCACAATAGTTTTGTAACCATATTTAAAATGAGTTTAAAAATGTTTAATATATTTTACTTACCCCTGTATTTTAAAATGTTTCAAATTATAATATGAATTTCACACTTACAGCACTTCTTAATCTGACAAGCCTCAATTCAAGTGCTCAATGATTACATGTGGCTAGTAGCTACCATATGAGACAACATATTAGATCTTATTTCCTCTTGGGTGTTGGATTGAAAGAAAAATTGCAAGCACCTGTCATGGACTATGAGATTCTACTTTAAGCTAAAGTGCACTAATTAAAAAAGGAAGAGTACCATTCACAGATACAAAGACCTGATCCTAGGTTGTAATGACTTTGCCATACTGACAGTGTCTCCAGAGAGCAGCCATGAAAATCAACTCAGAAGCTGATCCTCGGACGATCAGGGAACATGCAAATTGACAAACCTCACCTTGTGATTTCAAAGTCTTATTGAGTCTGCTTTATATCTTTATAGAACTGGAAATATGCTTCTTTTTAAATTGTTGAGCCCAGATACATGATACAATTGCTCCTTCATCTGCTGCCAAACAAGGAAGGGTAATAGATAGACGTCTGTCAGCTTTTCCCATTATCATGCCTATTGCCCCTGTCTAAAATGGCTTCCCTTGAGTCCTAACACCCATTTCAAAATAACTGTGTGAAACCATATTCCTTATTTATTTATGTTTGTATTACTTTTTCTCCACTTAACGTATATTTCATGAGATTATACGGGGCTTTTTATTTTACTTTCCAATATACTGGTGTGTCTATAATACATGTGCTCCCACATGATAGGTATCTGTATTAGTCTATTCTCATGCTTCTATAGAGAACTGCCTGACACTGGGTAACATATAAAGAAGTTTAATTGACTCACAGTTCCACAGGGCTGGGGAAGCCTTAGGAAACTTACAATCGTGGCGAAGGGTGAAACAAACACATCTTCCTCACATGGCAGCAGGAAGGAGAAGAAAGAGTGCCCAGTGAAAGGGAAATCCCCTTATAAAACCATCAGATCTCCTGAAGACTGACTCACTATCACAAGAACAGGATGAGGAAAGCCACTTCTGTGATTCAATTATCTTCACCTGGTCCCTCCCACAGCATGTAGGGATTATGAGAACTAAAATTCAGCATGAGATTTGGGTGGGGACACAGCCAAACCATATCAGTACCCAATTGAATAAATTAATTAACCTTTTAAAAATTCGAATGAGTTATTTCTATATTAGAAAATATTTTTCTCCAAGTCATGCCTTTAAAACACAGTCTTTGTTTTATACTTTCTTTACTCATTATTCCTTTCCATCTTTCTTCAGCCATTGTATGGCAGACAGAGTATAGGGCACATAGTTGAGATGATCATCCCTTCCCTTCCCACTTCCGGCCACTTCCACCGAATTCATTGTTTAGCCAACTTAGTTACTGAATGGAGATTCCTGACTTTATTTACTTCACAGAGTTGTTGGAATGATTACTCATTGTGTGTTATATTTTTAAAATTAAGGGTGCATATGTGTTTAAAATCTTGCATGAATACAGGGTAAAGAAGACTTTTTGTCCTTCAAAGATCACCCATCTGGAAGATCAAACCCATGTCCAGATTACATTGTCTTTCTCTTCTCAAGATCCTATTAACTTTCCATCTGTGTCACTCATTTGGAAACTTAACTATATATGAGTTTGTAACAGTATGTGACTGTGTCATGTTTTAGAATCATTACCAACTTGGCAGAAAATCCCTGATGGTCTTAATTCAAGGCCAGGATGAAGAGAAGAATCTATTAAATTCCCACTGAATGGATTTGTTTCTGCATTTAAAATAGTCCTCTAACTTGTTCAGTGTGATTCAGAATTTTAATGTTCACATTAGTATACTTATTAAAGACTTATGGAGGACAGATTAAGCAATAATTTTCATAGTTGCTTACATATTTTAAAATTTAAAATGTATATAAAGAATCTCTATTGAAAAGCTTTTCAAAAGGAATATAAGAATATAATATTTAGCAAGAAATTGTTTAATATGGATTATATTCTTTAAGAAGCATATCTTGGGAAATGTTAGAAATAGTGTTATTTAATATAAAGATGTCTCATGAAGAGACATTTAATGTGATAGATACATATCACACGAAGTGCCTGTACAAAATTAGATATATAACTTACTTGAAGGTATACTTTGATATTTTGTAAGTATTAATTTAGTTGACTAAAATTGCTAATCGTATATTTTTTAATGTCATCTAATTTGAAAGCAAATTTTATCTTATCCAGCTGAATACATGGTACCTTAGAATATAAAAGCTAGTTGTTGTCTTTGTGATAATTTAGTTTAAAACATATTAGCATAACCAAATGAAACTGACATGTTGAAGTTTCAAATTATTCAAGGACAGTTTCTAATATTTAAGGAAATAAGTATTATCAAAACATTTAATATATTCTCTTGTGAACCGGTAGTTTAAGACTAGTCTAGAAATCTTGTTTTGAACACCTTATAAACACAAATAATGTATTGCACACTTGAAATTGGCTGAGAGAGTTGATCTTAGGTGGTCTCAACATGAAAGAAAAGTAACTATGTGAGTTGATGAAGATGTTAAATAATTTATCTGTGGTAGTCTTTCACTATAGATATATGTATTTTGATATATATATATATCAAAACATCACTGTACACCTTGAAAATATACAAAGTTTATCAATTATGCCAATATTAAGCTGAAAAAATTTAAAAATAGGAAATAAACACTTGTTCTAAATACTCTGGAGCATAGTACTGCACAAGCAGGGACACACATAGCAATCTATTACAAACAATGCTCCCTACACACTCCACAAATGTGAAGAGCCTGATATTTAAATGAAAGCTTTCATCATTTAGCTAGATATTAAGGGCTGTAATACAATGTCACCTAATTTTTGAGCCATTTTTTTTTCTCAACTGTTTAGTGACAATAATCTTTAAATATATTGTATTAATGTGATGCTATTCAGTATTAAATCCAAATCAATGTTAAATTCAAAAGCCAACCAACAAAACCTAACCACCCAAAACTGTAGTCCTAAAATTGAATCATATGATTTACTACTAATCACAATGATGACCCACATCTACAATTTTTTTAAGATGTAATTGTGATATATTTAAAAATACATTTAATTTGGCTAAAGAATTTTGGATCCTTCACCTTTAGGTAGACAGCAGGATCTCAGGAGACCATCAGTTAGATGTATGTTTTGGATAATGAAAACACATGTAGGCTTAAAGTAATATAATACACATATGTATAGTAAAATACTATGGATATTTAAAAGAACTAAATAAAATTATATGTTATAGACTCTCACATTTTATATATACAGCAATTTTTAGCCAGTTTGTGCCACTAAGCTTAATAGAAATAACCAAAATTTTCTATTAAGCTTAGTATATTCTTAAACTTCAGATATTAAGCTTAGTATATTCTTAAACTTCAGTATATTAAGCAGAGTATATTCTTAAACTTCAGATAAAAGTGAAAAACAAAGTTGTCAGACAAATGTATTCTAATATTAGTTTAACAAGTAATTTAACTCTGTCTCCCAACCATGCTGATGCAAAAGCCTGAATCCTTAACACTCTTTGTTGGTATTAAATGCTGACATTTAGTATAGGTTCAGATTTTGACAAGACTAATAATACTATTTATACGTATAATTATTTAAATTACCCATACTGCCTCAGTTTAATTGTGTTCATGAAATTGTCATGCATAATTTATGACATCAATGCTGTCAACCATCAATCTACATTTTAGACAGCAACACATCAACTAACTGACAGAGTAAAATGTTTGAGTTGATTCAGGAAAGAACTTCAATTTTCGAAGGTGGAAGTTTGTGGCATGTTATGTACCCAATGGATATAAATTTTTGGTGGTGTTGGTAAAAATCTGCTCAAGACATTTTCAGAAAGATGACAAATACGAGATTAGTTCTTAGATCATAATCTAAGGGGAAAAGCCCATAGAAGAAGAAATGTTTATATTTTTTAACTTATGTGGGTCTTCACTATTTTAGAAATTTTGTATAGCTTATTGACACTTTCTCAAAACAATATTTTTAAATATGTAAAATAAATCATCTTCATGCACAAATTATAAATTATAATGAAAAGTAGCTTATGAAATTATTACTACGTCATTAAGTATGTGGTATTATGCACCTGGGTTTTGTTATCAACAGCAGTGGCAGGCTGAATAACTAACAAAATTTCAAAATGATGATAATAAACAATATGTTACATATATGCAATAATTTTAATATACACTCAATCTTCAAGTAACATGGGGTTTGAGGTTGCCTACTCCCGACCTCTGTATAATTGAAAACTCCATGCATAACTTTTGACTTCCCCAAAACTTAACTACTGATAGCCTACTGATGAGTGGAAGGCCCAGCTGATAATATAAACAGTGAATTAACACATATTTCGTATGATATATGTATTTTATACTGCATTTTTACAATATGGTAAGCTAGAGAAAAGAAAATGTTACTATGAAAATCATAAGAAAGAGAAAATATATTTACTGTTCATTAAGGGGAAGTGGATCATCATAAAACACTTCATCCTCCCTTGAGTAGGCTGAGAAGGGGGAGAAAAGGAAAGGGTGGTCTTGCTGTCTCGGGGGTGATGGCAGATGAAAATCCAGGCATAAGTGGGCCTAGGCCTATGTAGTGCAAACCTATATTGTTTAAGTGTCAACTGTAATTAAAAAAAGAAAAAGTCAGTGATGTCTAAGCCATAGAGTCTTCTAATATGTCTGTAACTTGTTGTGTACTTTTATAGAAGTTAGTGAAAATAAAGATAAATATTTTCCCTGTCCAACAACACAAACCTCCTGAATTCTATCTTCAACATCCTCAGGTGTTATAAACGCAGGTTAAGAGCTCCTGCCAATAGTAAACCTTTTATTTTAATAATTTTTTGTTGTCTTTCTTTTCTTTGAGAGTCAGGCTATGAACTTATTTATTTCAGAAGTAAGAAGCAAATCATTATTCATTTTGTCACCATATACCAGGCAAAATAACTGGGAACATTTTCTCTGACTAAACATTGCAGAAAAATGTTTATGAACTATATATTTAAATGTGTTTTTTTTTCTTTTCATTTTTATTTTTACTGTCTTAGTGATATACATTGTAGCTCTCTGTGTGAAAGTGATCTGGAAATTGAAAGTGTTTTAGAATTCATGGCATTAATCAAAATGCCAGGCCAGGTAATATGAGGATTTAGCTATTCAAATCCCACTACACAGAGCTTGCTTCACAGTGATATTGGGGCTATTTTTCATTTTTACATGGAGAATATAGCAAAAAGAGCTTAGGAAATGTGTAAATACTTTTTACAGAAAGATGTCACATTTTTAGAAAATATTTTCAAACTAAATTTGAAAATTTTTGTTAAAAAAGGTGGAGCTAAAACCGTGAAAGTACCTGTGTACTTTAAATAACTTTCCTGTTGCTACTTCTCCTAGATTAAATTTAAACGTGCTTTGCAAGATGGAAGAGAAAATGTGTCCTTCAAACATTGAATGTAATTTAAGATGTAACCGTTTAGGGTTGTTTTCCCTGTACAGATAATTTATTCTTTTTCACCAGTTCCTATTGAGGCTCAAGAGAGAACATTTCTGAAGAGAGCAACCTTGATCTAACCAAGACCTGCTCTTGGTAACAAACTAACCTAGACAGATGCTCAAAAACAATGTCAAAATAAATTAAAATATTTTGTTCATACATATTTGCTATGCTGTTTATACTGAAAATTTGTTGAAGGTAGTCTTAACATGATTTTAGAGATCAAATGTAATACTCAGATAATACCTTTGAGCTATAAACAAAATGAACATTACATCAAGTATGTTATCAAAATATTAACGTAAATTCCTCCAGCCATTCAAACCTTCTGTATTATTAGTTTCCTATCACTGGGTAACAAATTACTACCAAATTAATGGCTTAAAATAGCAACCAATTATAATCTCACAACTCTGTAGACCAGAAGCCCTAGTGCAGGTTTATGGGACTTTCTACTCAAAGTTTCTACTTGGAGTGCTCAAGCCATCAGAGATTTATTCTGAATACTCTGGGAAAGAGTCTGCTTCCAAAATCATGCAGGTGGTTGCCAGAACTCATTCCTGTGGTTTTAGGACTGAGATCGTATTATCTTCATGGTCCTTAGCCAAGAAAAAGAAAAGATGTTGAAATTCTTACTAATTTCCTCAACGAATATTTATTCAGTAGTGCCTTACGAGAGTTGTTATGCCTAGCACTGTAAATGCAGTAACAAACACAGACCAGACATTGTTTAAAAGAACCTGACTTACAGATACATCATAATCACAAATAATTTTATGTAACTAAACTAACAAAGCGGCTGACCATATTTCAACATATATTTATTGTGAAACTACCATGTATCATGTGAATCATGCTGAAAACACACACAAATAATATAGTTCCTAACTTGTTAGAAAATGGAATTATGGCGTTTTTCCAGCAGCTCCACACCAAAGTGAACAATATCCTTTACTTTGTGTGTGTGACATAAAGAATGCTGTAATCCCAGCTTTCTTTCTAGAGTTGTTGGCTTTAATTATTGATAGATCTTTAAGATTCACTAGTGACCTGGAGAAAGATGTAGAAATATTCCAAGCATACCTAAAAAATGAGACCATCAGTTCAGATCTGAGAGCCCTTCTGAAATAGCTGCATTTAAGGTGCCAGGATCTTGATGGCATCTGCGAGAAACTGGAAGATGATTCTTACATACTAATCTGATCAGATAACTGAATGTACTGTTAATCACTTTGAAACGAATAAGGAGAGCATGCAATTAGCATGGCAAGAGCTAATGATCAGCACACTAGCTTATTAATGGCTTTTAGAAATTAAGTGGTTTCATCATGATTTTTCAGAATTAAAACACTTATTTAAATATTTTGATGAATGAATAGATTTTATCATCTGGTATTTTTTCAGAAATGAGTAAAAATGTAAATAATGTTTAGAGAAGTAAACAAGAATTAGAGAACTTAAAAGCAGAGTTAGGTTGCTCTCCTCTTTAACTGTTCTTATACTTATAGCAGCTTTATGTTTATTTTTTATATTTTTGAAGATGTTTTACTAGATATTGTAAATTATTTTTGGAAGCAAGTATATAGTGGTGGCTATTGTAATTTTTAAATGTATAATAACAAGAGAAATAGATCTCAGTGATGAAACTTCTTCATCTTTCATTAAAAACATAGTTATTTAGAAAGAAAAGCATGGAAAGAATGGAATGATATAAATATTGTTGAAAAGTAACATATTATTATAGAGGAAAGTATGTTATAAACATTTTATCAGCAATCTTACAGTAAAGCAGTATCACAGTTTAATTTTATTGAATCCTTTAAGTTTAGAGTAGGGAGAATATCTAACATCATTGCAAATACACTTAAGAACATCTAGCTATGATTTCTGGGAAGAATGAGCCAATATAATCAGAGGCTGTTTTTCTAAAGTTGCAGGACTAGTTGAGAACAGGATCAGATCAAAATCTGGTTTCTCTCTATTCCTAACCTAACCTAATGTTTTGCTCTCAGTCTCATAAACATAAGAATTTGAGACAAATCACAGAAGGTATGTTAGGATTGGTGGTGCAATTACAAGGCATGATTTAGATTTAAGCTATCATCATCATTTGGGTTATCAGAAAGGAAAAAGAAAGAAAAAAGGAAGGATGGAAGAAACTTATACTAATGAAGTAACAAATAGGTACTTGGCCCTGTTCTTAAGTCTCTATAAACTGCATCAGAATTACTCTCATATTTAATATAATTCCTAAAGGACCCAATCCAAAATCCTATTATCCCTCATTCCCTCGTTCACTTTCTATTTCCTTACTTTTATTTTTGTTACTTTGTCTATTTGGGTGATTTTTTTCTAACACCTCCTCTGCCTCCATTAGACTGTAAACTCCATGAAGGAAGAATGGTGTTTGGTATAGAGTTGGAGCTAAGTAAGTGAGTGGATAAATGTATTTTATTTAATTGCCAAATAAATAAACTATTTTCCTGAATTTACTTTGAGGTCAATATTGCAAACTCACTTTTACAACTGAAAAACCAGAGAACTGAGTTACTTGTGCGGCATTAAAGCTATAAAGTGACCAACCTGTTTTTCAATGGAAAAATAATACAGAAAATAGACAATAATACAGCTTTGGACTAAATGTGTTCCCCCCAAAACTAATGTATTGAAGCCCAAATCCCCACTGTTATGGTATTTGGACATGGGGCCTTGGGAGGTAATCAGGTCAGGGTAGTGGAGCCCTCATGAATGGGATGAGTACCCTGATGAGATTGGAGAAAGAAGAGGATACAATGAGAAAATAGCCCTTTTGTAAACCAGAAAGAGTGTCCACATCAGATACTGGATTTGTGGGGACGTTGATCTTGGAATGTCTAGCTTCTAGAACTCAGGATTTTTGTTGTTTAAGTCATGATATCTGTGGTATTCTGTTATAGCAACTCAAGCTGACTAAGACAGAATACAGCTTATATGGGGAATAGATATACATATATATATATATATATTTCTATAAAAATATATAAATAGAACACAGTTTGGGTGATAATACAAAGTGAGAAAACATTTAGAATGTGATGTATGCATATAAAGTGTGAATTATATATTATGTATTTTATTACATGTTATTTTGTGTAAGTATAAAATTATCAGAAAAATATATTTAAGTTTTTTAATTTATAAAATGATAGAATTCATTTCTAGATTGACATTCATACTTGTATCACATTAAGAATGGTAAAACCAGACTATTCAAAGACAGCACGCAAGAAAATGATAAAATTATATTATATTTTGTTAATGAAAGTTTCCCCAAATGAATGAAACATGAACATTATCTGTAAAAAAATTAGATATTATATGTGAATGATATGCATACTAGGTGAAATCAAATTCATGTATTGCACAGAAAGGCCAAAACCACTGATATATGGTTCCCCACAAAAGTTTTTTCTGCCTTCTTATGAACTTAAGAATTCCAAACAGGAATCAAAGTAGAATGTTTTTGTAGGTCTGGGACATCATTAGCATAAAAGAACCCAAAGAAACACAGTACACAGTTAGTTTTGTGAACCAATATCTCCAAGTTTGGACAATCCACTTGAAATTCAGCCATTCAGTACCAAACATCTCTTCAAATGCCCCTGAGCCACATGGTCTGTTTATCTCTGAATATTTAATACATCAAACAACAAAGGCACTGTGTTCTGTAATTACTAACATTTTGGCTGGTGGTGTAATATACACAAACGTCCCTTCAGAGCCAAAATATAAGATCTGGCAATGAATGTTTATTTCTTGGAAGGGTCTTGGGAATAAAAGGTAATTTTTTCAAGATTAAAAAAAAAAGAAAGCAATAAAGCCCTGTTGTAAGGAGTGTTTATATAGAGAAGTCAACTATAAACCTGAAGATAAGTACCAAAAAACATATTGCATTTATTTTTAGTTGTTCTCTTTTAGAATTGTTGAGTTTTAATTTCTTTATGGGGTGTCCCATTATCAATAATCTTAGATAAATATAGATTGAAATAGGACAATGCTTAGAATATTATTTTGTAAATATAACCAATGGCACCTGTGTCACCATAAGTGATAAGAGAAAGAATATGTTAAATAATATAAACTATTAAAAGCAGCAAATGTAGAAATTAGGAAAGACACTTGAGAATCCAGTGAGATGTGCTTTGAGCAGTGAAAAGAATGGAAGACCTGCAGAAGATAGAACTCTCTCTGATATTTACCAACTAGAGAAGTATGTGAACAATCTTCAACTATCTGAGCCCTAGTGCCATGAACAGCAGGTAGTCAGAATATCACATCAGGCCTTTAATTGCAGAGTTCTGATGTTCCTTAGCCCTTGTGGATTAAGTGTCCTACTTTCATAAAAGAAACATGCAATCTGCTAACCTATTCACCATGATGGCCCATTAAAGGTGGTATAGGAGACTTTGATTTTAACAGCTATCATTATAATGCCATATACTGTATAACAGCAAATCTCAGTTAATGGCTTGATAGACATGTCATTTGAAAAGAATTGCTCAAAAGAAAAATATAACAAAAGTGTTTAAAGCCCTCTGTCAACCCGGTAGTGATATTATCTATACTGTCATATCAGTAGGTTAAAAATATTTATACTGAAACTTATTTCAAATCATCTTAACCCAACAAATATAACCCAACATATGATGCTGAAGTAATTGGACATCCACAGTAAAAAAAAAAAAAAAAAAAAAAAAAAAAAAAAAAAAAAAAAAAAAAGTGGATCCAACCTAAACCTCATACCTTTTATAAACAATAAGTCAAATGGTTAAGAATTTAAATGAAAACTCTAAAACTATTAAATTTTTAGGAAAATATAAATCATAATGATCTGGGATTAGGCAAAGAGTTATTTAAAATGGAAACAAAAACACAATTCATAAAAGGAAAAGTTAATAGAATGGACCACATAAAAATTGAAACTTTTATTCTGTAAAAACCATGTGAAGGGGATGAAAAGAAAAGTCAGAGGTTGGGAGAAAGTATTTGCATGCACATTATCTCTCAAAGGACTAATATTGATAGTATAGAAAACACTCTTAAAACTCAAAAAAACAAACTAAAACACAAAAATAGGCAAAAGGCATGAGCAGACATTTCATGGTAGAGGAAACATAAATGAAAATAAGCAAAGGAAAAGATATTCAACATCTTGTCATCAGAGAAATATAACCTAAAACCACAATGAGGTATCACTACACACCTATCATAACTGCTAAAATAAAAAAACAGATAACACTAAATGCTCTTGTGGATGCAGAAAAACTGAAGTACACATATATTGCTGTTGCGAATGTAAAAACGGTACACATTCTCATCCCTCCCTCCTCCCACCCTCCCTGCTTAAGTAGTCCTTAGTGTCTATTGTTCCCCTCTGGGTTCATGTGTTTCCATCATTTAGCTCCCACTTATAAGGGAGAACATGAGGTATTTAGCTGTCACTTTCTGCATTAGTAAATTAAAGATTATGGCCTCCATCTCCAACCATTTCCCTGCAAAGGACATGGCCTTGTTCTTTTCATGGCTGCATAGTATTCTGTGGTATATATGTACCATATTTTCTTTATATCAGAAAAATAAAAACTGATATTTATACAATAATTTGCACATGAATATTTATAGCTTTTTTCATAATAGCCCCAAACTTAAAACAGCTTTGATGTTCTTTCAGTGGGTGAATGATTGAACAACTGTTGTACATACCTACCAGGAAATACTATTAAGCCATAAAAAGCAAAAGATTATTGATGGGTGCAATAACTTGAATGAATATTCAGGACATTACATTGATTGGAAAAAAAAAAAAACCGAGCCCAAAAGTATACATACTGCAAAATTCCATTTATATCACATTCTAAATGATAGAGTTTTAGAAATGGAGAACAGAGTAGTGGTTGCCAATGCTTAGGGATGGGAAGGGAGGGAGGAAGGTTTTTTTTTTTTTTTTTTTTTTTTCTTTTAATAAAAGGAACTATTTTGGGAGCTGGAACTATAATGTGGTAGTGAATATGCATGTGATAAAGCTGTGTAGAACTAAATACTCACACTTGCACACAGGAATTAATGCAGGTAAAATGGGAAATCCTAATTAGATGGATGAATTGTATTAATGTCAGTATTCGGTCTGTGATTGTTTTACTATAGTTTTATAAAATGTTACCATTGGGGGAATGGGCAAAGGGGTGCACATTAAGTCTCTGTATTAGTTCTTAAAACTCCTTAGAAATCTATAATTATCTCATTAAAAAATTCAATTAAAAGCATCAATCACTTGGAGATCTTTTTTAAAGTAAATGGTGAAGTTTTGTTTGTATTAATAGGCTTTTTTATATAAAATCGAAGGGACCCAAACATATCCAGATGGTAGAAAAGCTGAGAGGTGAAAAAAAGTATAAATTGTGATATCTAAAATATGGCAATGTAAAAATACAGGGATTAATTTTCAATTCTTCAAAGCTGTTTTTGTCAATTAGTACTTCATCTTTGTGACCAAGCACCAGCTAATAAGAAAGTATATAATAACTTTGTTTGGAACATGGCATATAAAAAAACATGTCTATTCCTTTATTCTATAATTGAATGTCATTAAACACTTCAAAGACAGCAAAAAGTAACCTAATCTTGAATTATTTCTACATGTAAGGCCTACCCATTTGATAGCCATTCTGACTGGTGTGAGATGATAGCTCATTGCGGTTTTGATTTGCGTTTTCTAATGATCAGTGATGTTGAGCTTTCTTTCATATGCTTGTTGGCCACGTGTATGTCTTCTTATGAAAAGTGTCTCTTAATCTTCTTTTCCCACTTTTTAATGTTTTTTGTTTGTTTTTCTTACAAATTTATTATGTTCCTTATAGATGCTAAATATTAGACCTTTGTGATATGCTTAGTTCTCAAATAATTTCTCCCATTTTGTAGATTGTCTGTTTACTCTGTTAGTTTCTTTTGCTGTGTGGATGTACTTACTTTTAATTAGATCCCATTTGTCAATTTTTGCTTTTGTTGCAATTGCTTTTGGCAACTTCATCATGAAATATTTGCCCATTCCTGTGTCCAGAATAGTATTGCTTAGGTTGTCTTCCCGGGGATTTATGGTTTTGGGTTTTACATTTAATTATTTAAACCATCTTGAATTAATTTTTGTGTATGGTGTAAGGAAGGGGTTCAGTTTCAATCTTCTGCACATGGCTAGCGAGTTATCCCACATTATTTATTGATTAGGAAGTCCTTTCCCCAGTGCTTGAATGACATTTTTTTTAACTTCTACATTAATGATTTGAAAAAGATTTACCAAAATATTGTAAGACTCTGTATTAGTTTGTTTCATGCTGTTGATAAAGACATACCCAAGACTGGGTAATTTACAAAAGAAAGAGGTTTAATTTGACTCATAGTTCCACATGACTGGGAAGGCTTCTCAATCATGGCAAAAGGCAAAAGGCCTATTTTACATCACAGCAGTCAAGAGAGATAATGAGAATCAAGTGAAGTGGGTTACCCCTTCTGATCAAACAATCAGATTTTGTGAGACTTACTCACTATCATGAGAACAGCACAGGAAAAACCCACCCCCATAATTCAGTCAACTCCCACCAGATTCCTCCCAGGACATGTGGGAATTGTGGGAGTTACAATTCAAGATGAGATTCGGATGGGAACACAGCCACACCGTATCATTCTGATCCTGACCTCTTCCAAATCTCATGTCCTCACATTTCAAAACCAATAACTCCTTCCCACCAGTCCCCCAAAGCCTTAACTCATTTCAACATGAACTTAAAAGTCCACAGTCCAAAGTCTATCTGAAACAAGGCAAGTTCCTTCCACCTATGAGCCTGTAAAATCAAAAGCAAATTAGTTACGTCCTAGATACAACGGGGTGAGCGGCATTGGATAAATACAGCCATTGCAAATGGGAGACATTGGCCAAAACAAAATGATCTCCTTTCACTCCATGTCTCACATCCAGGTCACACTGTTGCAAGGGGTGGGTTCCCATGGTCTTGGGTAACTCTGCCCCTGTGGCTTTGCAGAGTACAGCCCCCATCCTGGCTGCATTCACAGGCTGGCGTTGAGTGCCTGCAGCAGTTCCAGGTGCATGGTGCAAGCTGTAAGTGGATCTACTATTCTGGGGTCTGGAGGATGATGGCCCTCTTCTCACAGTTCTACTACTTGGTGCCCCAGTAGGGACTCTGTGTGGGGGCTCTGACCCCACATTTCCCTTCTGCACCACCCTAGCAGAGGCTCTCCATGAGGGTCCCGCCCCTGCAGCAAATTTGCCTGGGCATCCAGATATTTTCATACAATTTTTGAAATCTAGATGGAGGTTCCCAAACCTCAATTCTTTACTTCTATGCACCCTCAGGCTCAACACCATGTGGAAGCTGCCAAAGCTTGTGGCTTCCCCCCTCTGAATCAATAGCCCAAGCTATACCTTGGCCCCTTTTAGTCACAGTGGAAATGGCTGCGATGCAGGGCACCAAGTCCTTAGACTGCACACAGCATGGGAACCCTAGACCTGCCGCAGGAAACCATTTTCTCCTAGAGCTCCAGGCCTGTGATGGGAGGGGTTGCTGTGAAGGCTTCTGACATGCCTGAAAGACATTTTCCCCATAGTCTTGGGGATTAACATTCCGCTCCTTATTACTTAAGCAAATTTTAGCCAGCGTGAATTTCTCCCCAGAAAATGAGTTTTTCTTTTCTATCACATTGTCAGGCTGCAAATTTTCTGAACTTTCATGATCTGCTTCCTGCATAAAACTGAATGTCTTTAATAACACCCAAGTCACGTCTTGAATGATTTGCTGCTTAGAAATTTCTTCCACCAGGTACCCTAAATCATCTTTCTCAAGTTCAAAGTTCCACACATCTCTAGGGCAGGGGCAAAATGCCACCAGTCTCTTTGCTTAAACACAAGAGTCATCTTTGCTCCAGTTCCCAACAGGTTCCTCATCTCCATCTGAGAGGACCTCAGCCTGGATCTTATTGTTCATATCACTATAAGACTTTTGGTCAAAGCCATTCAACAAGCCTCTAGGAAGTTCCAAGCTTTCCGGCATTTTTCCATCTTCTTCTGAGACCTCCAAGTCTCTAGAAAGTTCCAAACTTTCCTATATTTTCCTGTCTTCTTCTAAGCCCTCCAAAGTGTTCAACCTCTGCCTGTTACCCAGTTCCAAAGTTGCTTCCACATTTTTGGATATCTTTTCAGCAGAAACTCACACTACTTATACCAATTTACTGTATTAGTTCATTTTCATGCTGCTAATAAAGATATAACCAAGACTGGGTAACTGAGAAAAGAAAGTGGTTTAATTCACATTTCCACGTGGTGGTTGGGGAGGCTCACAGTCATGGTGGAAGGTGAAAGGCTCATATTACATTGCAGCAGGCAAGCAAGAGAATGCGAATCAAGGGAAATGGGTTTCCCCTTATAGAACCATCAGATCTCATGAGACTCATTCACTGTCATGAGAACAGCACAGGGAAGACCCATCCCCATAATTCAATCACCTCGCACAGGGTTCCTCCCATGACATGTGGGAATTATAATTCAAGATGAGATTTGGGTGGGGATACAGCCAAACCATATCAGTCTCATTGTATAACCTCTATTGTTTTCCAAAATGAAAACATTTGTCTGGTATTACATTAAAGAGACATTTTTTCTCATACTTCTCATCCTCTATTTCCTCTCTAGAATGTACTCGAAGTACTTTTACTGTCCAAAGTAAATACTTCACCAATCATCTGAAACTCATTTTCCGTTAAAAATATGAGTAGAAATATGAACATTTCTTCTTTTTGATTTGAATATTTGCCCAATCCTTAAAGAATTAGAAAGAATATAGCTCTATTAAATGTCCAATATATGAATTGCATTGACCTTGGTTTTTTACTCTGATGAATGAATAAATGGGGTGTAAAAAAAAATGAAGATGACTTGAAGTTTTTTCTCCAAAATAAATTCAGTAGAAGCCTGTTTCTATACCTGGGCTAAGGGTGCTGCATATACATCCTCTCGGTCTGCCCTTTTGAATGAATTCAGTTATTCCATCTGGAATGTTATAAGCTTCATAACATGTGTGCTATCTACTTGTCTAGAATTGCATATCTAGAGAGGAATAGGAGTCCCTGTCAGTAACACTCTGGTATAGGTAGTCATTTGCACACTTAGCAATCAGTTTGTTTTTATTTTTTTAAATATGAATTTGCTTGATAGTTTCCCATCAAATTAAATATACATATAAATTAAAGGGGCATATGCAGCATGTCTTACAAATTGCACCGAACGTATTAGTGTAAGTAATAACTAACAGTTGTTTACAAAAAGAAAAATGAATTTAAACTGGTGTTAGATACCAGTGATAGTCTGTCAGGAGTAAAATAAAATTGATTGTGTAAAAGCCATGGCTTAATACTGCATTGATTCTACAAATAGATACTAAGTTCTGTGGGTCATCTTATCTACTTGAATAACTTACTATATCCTAATAGTGACATTACTAAATAAATAGTTCATTGCTGTGAATGTTGAGCATGAAGAAGATAGCGGAGATATAAATTGCTGTGTGTCTATAATGCAAATAAAGAACATTTTAAATAACCCAGAGATACATAGTTTTTGGAGTTAAGAAACAGTATGTGGATAATTGTGCCCTTGCAGTAACATAACAGCTAAAATGATTTTTTATCTGAACCGGAGTGCTGGAGTGACCGGAAAAGGACTCGATGGCCTCCGTTGTGTAGGAGGAGGGATCCTCCGCCCGTTGCACTTCCCAGGTGAGGCAGCGTCCCACCCTGGCTTGGTTTGCCCTCCTTGGGCTATGCACATTCTCCAACCAGTCCCATTGAGGTAAACCAGGCACCTCGGTTGGAAATGCGGAGATCACTCGCTTTCCAGGTGGCTCTCGCTGGGAACTGCGCTCCAGAACTGTTTGTATTTGGCCATCTTGGCAGAAGTAACCTCAGTCTTTTTATACACAAGAGCAAAACACGTTTTCCAAAAAATGGTGGAAAGAAACTCAGTGATCGCTCACTGACGTGAATAAGAGCTGCAGTGACAGTCACAACATGGCAACAGGATATATTGAGAAGAGAGATCTCATCCAAGTTTAGGGTTTGGTGGGGGGATCCAGAGCCTCTCTGAGAATGTACCCTCCTTTGAAAGCACTGACCTGGCCCCTGCGTCCACAAACGTGGGAAAAGTGTGACAGACTGCAGAGTTTCAACAACCCCTCAATCCAGTTTGTGTCCATGTACAGCATCCATAACCCCCATCCTCCATCAGCTCCTTTTTCTGGTTTACATGTTTGTATAGCTTCTCTAACTGTAAAAAAATAAAATAAAATAAAGTGGAATCATCCATCAAAACCAAAATGAAATTGGGCTGTAAAACATTTAAACAAATTCATGTAAGTGTCAAAAACTAACCATTTTTCATGTGAAAAGCCCTAGAATTTCTAGTTGTATAACAGCTGTACAGTTGTCTAACAGTGGAATCTGGATGCTCCAATAGACAGAAGTCTTCCATAGGAAGGTTGGGTGGGCAGATCAGAGTGTCATACACAAAGGATAAGACCGAAGTAATAAATTGCCTAGAGGAGGGAGCTCAGGATAATAGATTTGCAAATCACAGAAACAACTGAAGAAAATAGGGATACTTATGATGGGGAATTAAGGAATAATGGTAGATATGCTAGTTATGCTCAAATATTTAAGGACTATCATATTTACTTGTAGGTAAATTTTTCTGCCCCCTTGTTGGATAGGTGCAGCCTGGTAGAAAATACATGTTGGAAGATTTAGTTTGCTTCACTACAGAGAACTTAATCTTAATTAGGACAGTAGAATGGAGGTTTTGGGTAAATGGCATCATTGTCTTTCAAGGATGTAGTAGGCAGAATGCCATTATTTGAAGAAAAGCTAGATTAGATATCTTCTAAGATTCTTTCCAACACAGTCATTTAATCACTAGGATTGTACACATGCTCTATAAATTTTGTGACTTGTGGTAAATTGTAGATTTTCTGGAAAAGAAGGAAGTCCTTTCTATTGGAGAAATAAAAGCGTTTCTTAATTAAAAAAAAAAAAAAACTTTCCTTTGGCTCAGCATGGACTGCTTCTTTACACTATATTACCTAATTGTGCATAAATCTATAGAGCTACCAAACCCCTGCCTCAATGTAGAATGTAGACTGGTTTTTAGAAACTAGAATCCAAACAGCGAATATACTGTAATATCATCACAAGCAACATAAACAAACCAGGACAAAACACTCCAAAGGTTAATGGAGGAACATTTTTATAGTGTATATTTTCTCCACGATATTTGCTGTAAAACATCCAAAAATTCCACTGAAAGTTCCTAAGCCCTGTGGAATAGAAATAGATTGATATCTTCAGCCTTTTGATAAAACAAGGGCAACCTAAATGTAATTATTATTTTATAAGTCTCTAGAGAACAGAGAGATATGTCTCAAACGGCACATTATCTAAAATAAGTCAGAAATACCTTGGGGAAAGCAATAGTGGTTCTTTTTACTATTACAGTAATATTAACTTATTCTTTTTTTTTTTTTTTTTTTTTTTTGCTCTGTGTCTTAATGTTTCTCTTCTTTTACTTGTTTACACATATTTTTTAGTTTGCAAAAAAAAAAAGAGAAAGAGAGTGACAGAAAAAGGAGAAACCATAGGGATAATTCTTAATTTCTGATTTCATAATAATGTCTCCTTCTTTGAGGAGAGTTTGCATTCTGTTATACTAAACTATTTTACATATTATAAAATAAATATTTATTTTCAGTAAGAATTATGATGTGTATTTTGAGTTCTTATGTATGCTCGATGTAAATATATTTTCATGATTTTACATATGAAGCTAAATATGGACTAAATATTGCGTTATGTATTACAAATAAAGTAAACCAATGATAATTTAGAATTTGCTACAAATTTATACTCCCATTTTATTAAGTATTTTAAAGATTGGATCATGCTATGTTGCTCAGACTGGAGTGCAATGGCTATTCACAGATGTGATCATACTGCACTGCAGACTTTAAGTCCTGGACACAATCCTCTTGCCTCAGCCTCCTGAGTAGCCAGGGCTACAGGCAAATACCACCATGCCAGGCTTTCATTTTATTTTTAATAGAGCCTCTTTATTGATACTAACATTCAAAAGAAATATTTCTTGGACATTTTCCCCAATATTTTGATTAGTGTGCTGTGACGAATACCTTGTCTTACAAAGTTTAAAATAATATTTTATGCTAAAATTGTTTATAAAGTTTTATTATATAATTGTACAAAAACAGTAATATTTAGTAGTAGTATTTGAAATTGAAATATATGTTAATAGATGTGCATTGTTGCTTCAAAGAAGTTGTGACTCACTAAAAATTCTTCTCTCTGATTCATACTTTGCACATTCAGTAAATGATTGGATGTTCTATGTGACTTTTAGTTCTATCTCCTGCATTAGAAAAAAAAAATCTTGTGTTTCCCACATTCACTGATAAATTGGTAAAAGACATCACCTATCACCCAGCAAATATTTGAAGTCATCTTGACATCTCCCTCCTTCTCCTCATGTAGAAAACATTTTTGTTAAACAAATTTTGATGCTATCCACTTAAAAATCTTTCAAATCTATTCTCTTCTTTCCCCCCACAGTACATAGTTTAGACGTGACCCTCAACACATATTGCTAAGATTATAAACATATCTTGCTGATTTTCTTGCTCCCAAGTATTTTCTACTCCATTAAATTTCCTATGTGTTCATAGAAGTGTTAATATGATTTTTTTTAAAGAGAAAAGCAAAACAAACAACAGCAAAACCCACTGTTTACAAATCCTCCGTAAAGTTTTACAATCTAATGGATAAAATTCAAACTTTGTAATATGTTATTAAATCCATTTCATAATCCAATTTCTGGGTACTTCTTCAACCTCTTTTTTGGTCACTTTGCATACAGATGTTATGTGCCCAGCATATAAAGCAGCCTTTAGTATCATCCTCTCTCACCCTTCTTGGGCAGTGATGCTTTGTTTTCTTGAAATGCTATCCCATTCTGTCAGCCTTACTATACCTTCAGTGGGGAAAGAATGATGGGAATATGAAGGAATGAGTCTTGGCAAAGACCTTCAGATTAACATGGAAGGAAGGACAAAATTAAAATAAGGTATGGAGGATGAATATTTGCCAATCTCTATAGCCTTATCTTTTGCCATCCATTCTTGCCCCTCTTTTTGCCCATTCACTGCTAAGCCCCCTGCATCCAGACCAGTGGTTCTCAAATAAGATGGTTTAGAAAATCACTTTGTTTATTGTTTCCTTTGCTGAACACAAGATTTTTAACTTGATATGATCCCATTCATCCATTTTTGCTTCGCTTTCCTGTGCTCGTGGGGTATTACTGAAAAAAAAAACCTTTGCCCAGACCAATGTCCAGAAGAGTTTTCTCAATGTTTTCTTTTAGAAGTTTTATAGATTGAGATCTTAAATTTGTCTTTAATTAATTTTGATTTTGTTTTTATATATGGTGAGATATAAGGTCTCCTTTCTTCTGCATATGGATATTCAGTTTTTCCAGCACTGTTTATTTTTTATTTTGATAGTATTGGGGATAGAGGTAGTTTTTGGTTACATGGTGATTTAATCTCAGAAATCACTTTAGTGGTGATTTCTGAGATTTTAGTACACCCATCACCTGAGCAGTGTACACTGCATCCAATAGGTAGTCTTTTATCCCTCACCCCCTCCCAACCTTTCCATGAGTCTCCAAGTCCACTGTATCATTCTTATGACTTCAGATTCTCATAGCTTAACTTCCCCTTATAAGTGAGAACATAAAATAATTGATTTTTCATTCTTTAGTTACTTCACTTAGAAAAATGGCCTCCAGCTCCATCCAAGTTTCCAGCACCATTTACTGAAGAGACTGTTATTTCCCCAGTTTATGTTCCGGGCACCTTTGTTGAACATGAGTTCACTGTAGGTATGTGGACTTGTTTCTGGGTTCTTTATTCTGTTTCATTTGTTTATGTGTCTGTTTTTATATCAATTCCATGCTATTTTGGTTCTTAAAACCTTCTAGTATAATTTGTAGTTAGGTAATGTGATTACTCCAGTTTTGTTTTGTAACTCAGGAGAGTTTGGCTATTCCGGTTCTTTTGTGGTTTCATATAAATTAGAAAATTGTTTTCCCCTTTAATTTCTTTTATCAGTGTTTTATAATTTTCATTGTAGAGATCGTTTACTTATTTGATTAAGTTAATCCATAGGTATTTAATTTTATTTGCTGTTATTATAAATTAAATTGCTCTTGGATTTTTTTTTTCCAGATTGCTCACTGTGGGCACACAGAAATGTTATTGAGTTTTTAATGTTGATTTTGTATCCTGCAACTTTACTGATTTTTTTAAATTAGTTCTGTTAGGTTTTTGGTGTAACCTTTAGGTTTTTCTCAATATAAAATTCTCCCATCCAAGTACTAACCAGGCCCGACCCTGCTTAGCTTCCGAGATCAGACGAGATTGGGCGCGTTCAGGGTGATATGGCCGTAGACTCTCAATATAAAATTCTATCATCTGAAAACAAATATAATTTGACTTCTGCCTACAATTTGGATGCCCTTTATTTCTTTCTCTTCTCTGATTGCTTTAGCTAGGACTTCCAATGCCATGTTGAATAACAGTGTTGAAAGTGAACATCCTTGTCTTTTTCTAGATCTTGAAGAAGAAAAGTTTTAATTTATTTCTCATTCAGTATGATACTAGCTATGGGTCTGTTGTATACGGTTTTTATTGTGCTGATGAATGCTCCTTCTATACTCAGATTTTTTAGGGCTTTGAAATTAGGGCTTCGGGATGTTAAATTTTATATAATGCTTTTTCAGCATCAGTTGAAATGATTCTGGGTTTTTGTCCCTCATTCTGTTTCTATGACATATCCATACCACATTGATTGATTTGTATATGTTAAACCATCCTTGCATCCCAGAAATAAACCCCACTTGGTCATAATGAACATTTTTTTAACGTGTTGTTAAATTTGGTTTCTTAATATTTGGTTGAGGAATTTTGCATTGATGTTCATCAGGGATATTGGTCTATGGTTTTATTGGTGTGTCTTTGTCTGGTTTTGGTATCAAGGTTGTACTAGCCTCATACTGGTAATGTTACAGGATTCCTTTGGTGCTGCTTCACCAGCCGTAAAGCCCTGCAGCTGCTAACACCTCTGCCCAGGCCTCAGCCTACTCAGCTGGGCAGGGTTCATTTGGCTCACACCCCCTGCCTGGATCTTGCACCCTCAGCAGCTCCGTGCTCAGGCCACAGGTGTACCAGCATGTGGCGAGCAGCTTCCATCTTGGGTACCAGCGTCTAGATGAGGGGAACACAGTGGCACCCTAAAACTTGGAGATGCCAGCAATTGTGGGGCCACAAGGGGTGCTATAACTCTTGGTCAGGGAGTCCCAGGGTCTGAGCCCTGAAGAGATGTTGCAGCTCTTCAACTGCCATAGTTTGGCGAGCAACAGCCTGATATAGCTTTCTCTTGTAGTCTGGTGAGCAGGAGAGTGTTACAGATCTTATATTCTCACCACCTGCCACTAAGCAGGTTACAAGTTCATGTCCTGAGACCAATAGGAATAAGTTGCATGGACACTAGAGAGTGAATGGGCAGATAATACTTTCATTGGGTGACAGAAGGAAAGCTCTCAGCTATGAGAGGGGACCCTAGAATGAGTAACTGTTCATGTGGCTGAGTCTGGGGTTATTCTGGGCTTAGAATGGGGGAGTATGTGCTGATTGGTCCATGTGTGGGTGTGGGCAAAGCATCATTGGATTGGTTAAAAGACATCATCCAGAAGGAATCACTCGAGAGAGAGAGAGGGTAAGATAGGGATTGAAGTTGTCACTTGCACTCTATCCAGAACTGGCAGATTGGTTTTCAGGCTTTAAACCGTCATTTGCTTGAAGGTCAGGCTTCACGGAGGACACATCCCTGTCTGCCTAGGAATTTGTCTGTCTCTTGTCACTATCAGTAATACTGGCCTAATACACACTGAATAGCTTTAATAGGATTGGTATTTTAAAAATAAAATTTGGTAAAATTTAGCAGGAAAACCATTGGGTCCTGGACTTTTCTTTGCTGAGAGACTTTTTATTATAGCATCAATCTCATTACTTGGTATTGGTCTATTCAGGTTTTGGATTTCTTCATGGTTCGATCTAGGTAGGGTATATGTGTCTAGGAATTTATCCATTTTTTTCTAGGCTTTCTGATTTATTGGCATATAGCTCCTCATAGTAACCTATAAGAATCCTTTAAATTTCTACAGTATCAGTTGTAATGTTTCATTTTCATTTCTGATTTTCTTTTTTTAGATCTTCTCTCTTTGTGTCTTAGTCTGGCTAAAGCTTTGTTGATTTTATTTATCTTTTTGAAAAAAACAACTTTTCATTTCATTGATCATTTGTGTTGTTTTTTCATTTTCATTTATTTCTGCTCTAATCTTTATTATTTCTTTTCTGCTTCTAATTTTGGGTTTGGATTGCTCTTGTTCTTCTAGTTCTTTAAGATATACCATTAGGTTGTTAATTAAGTTTATCGATTTTTTTTTTTTTGAGGCACTTATCACTATAAACTTTCCTCTTGGTCCTGCTTTTGCAGTATTCCATAGTTGTTGGTATATTGTGTTTTCATATTCACTTGTTTCAAGAAATTTTCTAATTTCTTTCTTCATTTCTTGACCCATTGGTCATTCAGAAGCATTGTTTAATTTCCATGTTTGTGTAGTTTACGAAGTTCCTCTCGTCACTAATTTCTAGTTTTATTCCATTATGGTCAAAGAATATAGCTGATATGATTTCACTAATTTTGAATTTTGTAAGACATGTTTTGTGGCCTATCAAATGGCCTATCCTTGAGAATGTTTCCTGTGTTAAAAAGAAGAATGTGTATTCTGTAGCTGCTGGATGAAATGTTCTGTAAATATCCATTGTGTCCATTTGGTCTATAGAGCAGATTTAAACTGATGGTTCTTTGTTGATTTTTCTGTATGGGTAATCTGTCCAATAATGAGAGTAGGATGTTGACATCTCTAGCTGTTATTTTACTGGGATCTCTCTCTTTAGCTGTAATAATATTGGCTTTACATCATTCTCAGCAACAAACATAGGAACAGAAAACCAAACACCACCTTTTCTCACTCCTAAGTGGGAGCTGAACAATAAGAATGCATGGACACAGGGAGGAGAACATCACACACTGGGGCCTGTTGGAGGGTGAAGGGCAAAGGGAGGGAGAGCATTAGGACAAATATCTAATGCATGCAGGGCTTAAAAAGTAGATGACGGGTTGATAGGTACAGCAAATAATGATGGTACACATATGCCTATGTAACAAACCTGTACATTCTGCACATGTATCCCAGAACTTAAAGTAAAATTAAAAATAATAATAATAATAATGGCTTTATATATCTGGGTGTTCTTATGTTGGATAAATATATATTCACAACTGTTATATCCTCTTGCTGAACTGACCTCTTTATCATTATATAACAATCTCCTTTGTCTCTTTTTATAGTTTTTGTTTTGAAATCTACTCTTTCTAAGTACAGCTACTCCTGCTCTTTTTTGATTTCCATTCATATGAGATATCTTTTGCTATTCCTTTATTTTCAGTCTATATGTGTCTTTATAGGTGAAGTGCATTTCTTGTAGGCAACAGATAATTGGGTCTTATTTTTTGACTCTTTGTTTGTTTTAATTCGTTTAGCTACTCTGTGTCTTTCTAGAATTTAGTCCATAAATATTCAATGTCATTATTGATATTTTTTATTGGTTTACTGCTTGTTTTGTGGTGATCTCTGTCTTCTTGTTTTCATTCCTGCCTTCCTTTCAGTGCAGATGATTTTCTCTGTTGCTATGTTTTATTTTCTTGCATTTTATTTGTTATGAGTCTTCTGTTACATATTTTTTGAATTAAGATTACTATGCATGCAAATTCGTTTTGTGTGTCTGAATCTCTCTTTTCTTTTTCTGTTTCTCTCTCAAGGTTTATTTAGCTCAATACTACTAATTCTGGTTATCTCAGTTTAAATAAAACTCTCATAAGTAAGCTGGTTCTGATTATTTTCTGTCAGCATTAAATGTCTTTTGTGATGTGCAACAATAACCCATAGCACACTCCTTACATACATTATCAACATTCATTTAATTGTAAATACCTGTTTAAGTATCTGTTTTCATGGCCAGAGAGCAAGTGCCCCATGTGCAAAGACAAAACAGTAATGTTCAGCATGTTATCCCACCTGCCTAGAGTGCTGCCTATCTCCCAGTTAGCATACAATATATACTTGTAGAAAGAAGAGGGGCAGGAGTTAAAGTGACTAATTTATGCTACCTATTAATAAAGTTCATCTCTTTAAAGGAGTTTCTCAACTTAAGAAGTAGATATGGTTTATACAAATTGAGAGGTGAAGATAAGCATCTTAAATCTCACTTTAAGCCAATAGTTACATTAAGAACTTGGATTCATGTCTGTACTAAAAATACACCTAATCAATTAATTTTTTTGAAAACAGTGGGGGGATAATATTGGTTTATTGGTTTATTTTCAGCATCTTTATACATTTTTTCATGGGTGTGTGCATATGTATGCATGCATGCAATGACTAGGCATATAGAATTGTTTTTGAAAATTCTAGCCATTTCTCTAATACTAAATTTATTTCATCTTATACTATGGTGTGGGCAGATAAGAAGAGATTGTCTTAAAGCCACCTCAACTAATTCTTGTTTCTGTAATGTAGAGGCAAAGACAGACTCAGCATCATGAACTATGCATATCAGCCTGAGTTCAAGATGTTTACATATAACAAATACATTTTTAAATCAAAAGTGATAAAATTATAAACTTTCTTTCCCTTCATGTCATAATGAATCTAAATCCCTGTATCTCAGACTGTCCATCTTGTCCTAAAAAATGTGAACAATAGAAATAATATTAAGTTGAGGGATGGAAAGGCCTTTTCACATGATTTAGGATGCTAATAAAAGTGGTTTTAGATAAGAAACAAAATGAGAGAACTTGTTAGTATCTCTCATAATACTTGTTATCATTGTCATTTACTCATGCCAGCTCCCACCTTGCACTACATAGAAAACAAACCATTGTTCTTTGTGAGAGATGTTTTTTTTTTTTTTCTAATTTTTATGAAATACAGGCACAGAAATCAAATTATCATGTTTGCCCACTCTTTCTGCACTGGAAGTTAGGCATATTTATTAGCTACCACACAGCATTTCAAGCTGGCATTTGGATCATTTCAATAACTAATGTTTGTTTTATCAACAATGGTTTAATTTGACATGCTGCATAATGCATGTGCAGTAACAGTGCCATGTTTGATGGATAAATGCCTAGGAAAAAAATTCAAATTGGCTAATAAATAAAATTGAATTTCAAGACCCCATTTATTTTAAGGAAACGTGTCATGGGTTATTAACTGTACTAAATAATGGCTTGTTTATGTCGGTGCATAAATAATTTGAAACAAATCAGGGTGACATAGGAACTATCATACTTCACTTACTGGTAAATGTAAGGGAAGACAAGACTCCTTCACTCCTAATCACCAGAGCTGATATTTTTTAGAAATAATTTCTACTTGTTGACAAGATTATGACCAAAATTCAACCAAGCTTCTACAGTTTTAATATAAATCTGTTATTTAGACATTTAGAATTTCTACCAATAGGGAATTAAACTGAAATTCTGACTCTAGATCAATGGTTTTTTGATCTCTCTACATACTAAAATTAAGTGGAAGAGTTTTTTATGTTATTATAATGCTGATAGTTTGGTTCTCATTCTGGAGATTCTAAGTCAATTGGTGTAGGTGGTTTATTTATTGCTGTTGTTTTTATTTGTTTGTTTTTGAAAATCAGTTGTATTTTTTGCTTGATTTTTTTAAACACCCAAGCAATTATAAATGAAAAGCCAGGATTGAGAATTTCTGTTGTAATACAATGTTCTGGTTACTACTGCACATTAATTTGTGGAATTCACTTGGGTAATTGAGATCAAATTGTTTAATAATCATCATCATCTCCTTCAATAAAGAATTTCCTGAGCAAGCCTTTTTAGTACCATGCAATTCTGGTTCTAAGGGGATTACCAAGATAGTATTTGTTATAAGGAAGTTTATATATAGAAACACAAGTGATAATATTGAAAGACAAAATAAGATAATTGCCCCAAGTGAAATGCAAACAGTTTATGAGAGCATATCTAGACATAAGGAAGGGCCAAAAAATAATTTTTGGTGTATGTGGAATTCAATCAGCCTTGGCAATAAATATGGTTACATACTTTAACCTTGTTAATGCCTTTATACTTCATAATCTCACAATAATTCAGTTAAGTAAACCAAGTATTTTTTCTTTATTAATAATAAAAACAATAATTCTATGTGTTTGCATTCTGTTTTACAGTGTGCAAACAGGTTTAGATAGGTCATCACTTTTGAGCCTCACAACATATGGGCATGGAATTCAGTATTCCTATTTTGGGATGAGAAGTCAGAAGCTCAGAATATAAATGAATTACCCAGTTTACAAAGCAAGCAAATGCTAGAGTTGAGCATAAGATGAATCCGCCTGAGTCCTATATAGTTCAGACCTCTTTTAGCATCCCAATTTGAAGTTGATAAGTTGCTGAGCTTGGGCTAGATTCCAGATCTTGTAAAACTGAATTGCTCTCTTAGGATGTGCTCTGCCACACAAACACTTAATGTCACATATTTCCAATAACTATAGCTCAAGGTCTTTTTAGAAAAATAACTTTTCAAAAGATAATTGGAAATTGATACTCTAGTGTATTTTTTAAAACCACAATACCAGCAAATTCACTACTTTACCACTTTTATCTAAATCTAACTTTTCTTATTTCTTTGTATAAACTCTGAAATCACACTTAATACCTAGATCTTGGGAAATTTAAAAAGCTGAGTTAATGTAGAAACTATAAAACCTCAAGAGAGAGAGAAGACATTGAGTGTTAGCTTTTGATATCCGCCTTCTGATAGTTCAGTTCTATCCGAAAGGTAGGAACACATGGTTTGATTAATCAGGTACCACATGTGGTTGCTCTGTAGCTCTTCATTCTGTGGCTTCCATGATGTGTTATTAGCATTTTTCTCGAGATTTCCAATTCGAAGATTTCTTAGAAGGACTCTCAGAGCTTAGAAAACCTGTTACACTGACAGTTATGGTTTATTTCTGCTAAAGGATGCATGTTAGAAAGCAGGCAAGGAATTAGAGTGGGGTTCAGAGCTTCCTATTGTTCTCTCCCAGAGGAGTCACATGAACCGTGCTTACTTCTCCAAACAAAGATATGCGACAATATGTAAGACACATGCCAACCAAGGAAGCTCTTCTAAGCCTTTAATTTAAATAGGTTTTTTGTTTGTTTTAGAGACAGGCTCTCATTATGTTGCCTAGCCTTGAGTGCAATGAATAGTGGCTATTCATAGGTGCAATCATAGTGCACTACAGCTCAAACTTTTGGACCCAAGTGATCCTCCTGCCTTCACCTCTCAAGTAGCTGTGACTACAGGCATGTGCCACTGTGCCTAAGTCTAGAGCTCTTATTGTGGGTCAATCACATAGGCATGGAAGGCCTACGTCACTAACCTTAGCTACTCAGCCTGCAGCCTCCAACCCTATTCCCAAATATCAAACCTACATGATGTGGCCCAGGGCACTGGAGATATATATATATATATATCTCCTATAAATATATGTCTCCTATAAATATATATCTCTAATATTTAATCTTCAGATATAAGATATATAAATATACATATATCATAAATATTTCACCATAAATCACATTGTTAGGATGAATTAACTAGCGTGGTCCAAAGCTCCAGATATGAAAAGATATTCTCATCAAGCAGGATATTCTAAGGGCTTAGAGATCATCTACCAGAAACCTGAAAAGGGCCCGTCCTTTCTTTGAATGTGCAGGATTTGACAATCCCAAGCCTGGTAAGTTAACTCTTTACCATATATATAAGGATTATGACGTGTGATTCATCGTGAATGGGGAAGCCCTGCATTAAAGTTTACTTTCCATTTGCAACTCATTTTCTATCTTATGAAACTTTATAATCTAAGCAAAGAATCTTCCTGAAACTTAGTATTACATCTGTTTGTGTTTTGTATTTTTCTATAGATTGATTTACTGTTGTTACTGTTACAAAGTCATTAAAAGATAATTCAGTATATCTCATATGACATCTTTAATCTTCATTTATTTTACATTCAATAATTAGTAGAATTTGGCAATAGAAGAAGATAGCTATGAAGACAGCTACTCCATGGACTAGTCAAGGAAGCTAGAGAGCTTTTTTGGTGTGTTCAGCCCTTCTTCTATTCCATTTGGCGCATGATTAAAGACCCACAGACGACCTGTATTAATCTGTTTTCACACTGCTATGAAGAAATACCCAAGACTGTACAATTTATTTAAAAAAAAAAAAAAGAGGTTTAATTGACTTATGGTACTGCCTGGCTTGGGTAACTACAGGAAACTTATAGTCATGGCAGAAGGCACTTCACAGGAAGGCAGGAGAGAGAATAAGAGCTGAACAAAGGAGGAAATATCCCTTATACAACCATCACCCCCATGATTCAATTTCCTTCCACTGGATCCCTCCTACAACACGTGGGAATTATGGGAACTACATTTCAAGATGAAATTTCGGTGGGGACACAGCCAAACCACATCACCACCTAACTTCCAAGAAGTGTGGCAAAATGAGCCTCAAAGACAACTTCAAAGACTTACTGGAAGGATGATTATAACTAGTCTCCAGTCAGAGTAAGGACTCACAAACCAGAGCCAGCTAGGACTAGCTTCTTTCAACCCAGTTTTACTTCTAATTGGCTTGACCTACCAATAATAATATCTGTCCCTAGAATTTTGGCAGAATTAGTGAGGTCATAAATGTAAAAGTATTACCCCATACTTGGTATGTTGTAAATGCTCAATACATAACAACTGCTATTATTTTTACCAATACTATTGATTATAATAAAGTTTAAACATTTATAGGGAGTTTTCACAAACACTGTTTTATTAATTGAAGTATTATGATACTTTTCCACACAAAGGAAATCAAAACCAAAAAACTGAGGACATAGGTACTTGGAGATACACACACACACACACACACACACACACACACACACACACATATATATGTAATATAATAAAATATATATAACATATATTAATAGAGAGATGTAAAATATATGTAATTATCTCATCTCATATATATCAATTATATATATATAATTATCTCATCTCTATGCTGTAAAATATAAGCAGCTGCTAACATTTTTAACATCTTTGAACACTTTTGACTCTTTAAACTACGTGATAATTCCTTGAACATAATGCTCCAATGGGGGAAAAATAATGTTTAACTTTCTCATATGTATATTCTTTTAAAATATTAGAGCATTTCTCTTGTATATTAGTTCCTGGCACCTACTATACCCAACACACAAATATATTATATTACATTTGATCAAAATTTATGGATCCTGATAAAAAGTAAATATATGGATGCTTTCACTAGATAGCTTTTCCAGTGTAAATAATGTTTTAAAAATAGCATTCATTGTTTTTAATTTTACTATTTGGATAGATTGACAAGAGAGTCTACAAGAAAAACTAAAGTGTTTTCACCCCTAGGAATAATTCAGCACTGAGATTCCCTTAACATCTGTTCCACTAAAAAGAAATCATTTTTAAGGGCCACTTGGAGAGTAAGTAATCATAAATGTCTGAGCATGTAAGTTAAAAGAGAGAGTGAGAGAAAAAGGAAAAAAAAAGAATATAGCTTCTAGTATTTTAAATTATCTCTGTGACTCCTAACGAACTGCCATGGGGCAATTTCTTTTCTTATGCTATGGTGAATTTTTAAAAAGATAGCAAGTTTATGTTTCTTTTTCATTTTATTCACTTTCTGTTCTCCAGTTTGACAGAGCCACTATTTGAGGACATTCACGAGCACTACAATATTTGGAGGATTCTTCTCCTTAGAGTAAGAATATTAAAGTTATTGTTTAACTCCAGCATATTATCATTACAAAGTAGCACACACCATTAGAGGGAGACTCAGTGAAGGACATTATCATTATGTATTAGCACACATCATTAGACAGGAGTTTCAACTGCAAAACCTACTGAGGAGGATACATTCATAACATGACGGCCCTCCTGGGTAATATAACTCAAAATTGTTAAATCATTCATCTGAAGTGAGCTTGGAAGCCATGATTGGCACCCAACATCACTTTGAGCTTTCCGTGGTTATTTACTCTGTGAGAAACAGTTCTTTTTCCTGATTTGGAGGAAAGTCATAAGGAACCATCTAAGGAATTTTATCTTAATTCAACCCAGGTAAAACTCATTACAAATTAAATAATATTAAAAATAATTATAATAACTACCAGTGGTGCTTGGGTTAAGGCTTGCAAATATAAAGCATATGTTAAGTTGAGGAAATTGAACATTTAAATATTTTTGTGCATAAGAATATAACCAGTATGTATAGGGAATTCTAAATGACGCTCAGTGAACTTATTTAAATGAAACAAAAGAAATAACACCATGTTTTCCTTCAAAATCCTAGCATTAAGTAATGTCAAAGTGATGTTTCTTTGTCCCACCAAATGTCAAGGTTATTTGTATACGATATGACTAAATGCCATTTCTCTATGAGGATTTTCTTAATATGCTATTTATTCTCATGAAACATTAATGTACTCTATGAATATTTGCCTATGAAAAGGAAAAGCTACACATTTTACAGTTCTCAGATAAAAATTAATCTTGAATGACTTTAACTTGCATCATTTGCATTTTCTACGGATAATGCAAAATCATTTGTAAATAAAAGGTTTGTCATGGAGCAAAGAAATCGTATGTTCGAGGATGTAACTTTCATCTAAACCACATTCTAGGAGTTAATAGTTGCTGTGTTTTACATGACAGAGGATATTTCAGCTCCTAATTCAGCATAGGAATAAAAAATTATGGGTAAAACTGATAAAATGCATCAATTAATTACCCAATATTAATTTTTATGTGTTCAATAATTATCTTTTTAAAACTACTCAGCCACCAATAGATACAAAATTATGAAATAATTATTTAGCTTATATGTACATATTTGTGTAGATATTTCTATACATTATGAGCAGTGGTAAAAATTGACAGCTTCTTGATTAGCTTATAAATACTAAAGCTTAAGGATCAGTTCCAATTCTATATTATAAGTAGAAAATAGCAAAACACTGGTCCTGGGTACATACTAACAGTCAAAATAAAATACTCTCTAGTTATTGGAGTAGTATGCATGTGCTACCGAGGCAATTGCTAAATCTAAATGGCTTCATATTTTGTTTTTAATTTTAGATGTATAAAGAAATATTTCAATCTGCCGGGCGCAGTGGCTCACGCCTGTAATCCCAGCACTTTGGGAGGCCAAGGCGGGCGGATCACGAGGTCAAGAGATCAAGACCATCCTGGCCAACATGGTGAAACCCCATCTCTACTAAAAATACAAAAATTAGTTGGGTGTGGTAGCACATGTCTGTAATCCCAGCTACTCGGGAGGCTGAGGCAGGAGAATTGCTTGAACCCGGGAGGTGGAGGTTGCAGTGAGCCGAGATCGTGCCACTGCACTGCAGCTTGGCACTTGGCAACAGAGCAAGACTCTGTCTCTAAAAAAAAAAAAAAAAAGAAATATCCCAATCATTAGAAACATCATATATAAGAATGCACAGGGTAAAGTCACGTATATGCTCAGGAGACTTTGTTACGATTTTCAGCCCTTGAAAAGTCACTGGAGGTATAGGGGACGTACAAAAGGTTTTAATACTCATTTCACCAGACGGAAACCACCTAAACACATACACATATCTTTTTAGTTTATATTTTTTTTTAAGGCAAGGAAATCATTTCAGCTGACCTTTTATTCTTTATTAAATGGTTCTATATGTTACAGATTTGTATGGCATGTCATTTTATTGCTTTACTTACAGTGCCTTGTGGGATTTTACTGTTTGTAAATAAGTATTTCTGTGTGTGCACGTGTCCTTTTCAGCAGATACAAGGGTCTTACATGCTTTGGTCTGTTAAGACATCAGAAGGCTATACATTCAGGGCTAAATTGCATTCTGCTTTCCATTATGTGCTTCTCTGCAAACACCACATCTTAAAAGGCTGGTAAAACAAAGAATGGGTGCATAGCTCTGATAATTCCAAGACCTTTGAACATCTTTTTGTCCTATTAAGAACTAACAGATATTGGATTCAAATCCTAACTTCACCATCTACTATGTGTGAAAACTTGGACAAATTCTTAACCTTTCTAAGACCTAAGTTCCTCATCTGTAAATGAAAATAATGATGGCACCCACTGCATATATGTTACTGTGAGATTTAAATGGGTTAATATTCATAAATGTTAATGTAGAAAAACATAGATACTAATGTAAGTACTTGTTACTGCTATTAATTTTAATTTAGAGACATTTTAAAAATAAAATTATTTTAAATCTAGTTTATGAAATTGAAGTGTACATAAAGAAAGACTCCACAGTATGGCAGTAATACATAATAAAATGCCAAACAAAATGCTAATTATGATAAAATGTTTGTCTAATGATCAATTATACAAATAATCTAGTGACACCATTGTAAGCTGTGTCATTCATACATGTTTTCTTGTTTGGGTTGGGCCTCTACCATTCCTTCTTTATTATTTCACCTACTCGAACCATTCCTTCGTCTCCTTAAGACCCTATACTGACCTTGTATCCTTCTTTGTGAATCAGATCTATTCTTATGGCTCATGTCTGTAATTCCAGCACTTTGGGAGGCTGAGGCAGTAGGATTGATTGTGCTCTGGAGTTTGAGACCAGCCTGACAACATAGTGAGACCTCATATTTACTTAAAAAAAATAGCTAGGCATTGTAGTGCATATCTGTAGTCCCAGCTACTTGGGAGTCTAAGGTGGGAGGATTGTTTGAGCACAGAGTTCAAGGATAGCATGAGCCATGATCATGCCACGGCACTCCAGCTGGAACGAAAGAGCAAGGCCCTGTCTCAAAAATGAAAACTTTATTCTATTTTATTGTTCTATTCAAGAGTCCCATCCTCTATCACCCATCACTTTAACTAGAACAGGAGTCATTCAAAAAAAAAAAGAAGCAGATAGCTCAACATGCAGGATTCTTCATTGTTTAGTCCAAATCTGTCTTTCCAGTTTCAGTCCCCATCATTTTCTTAATGCCCAGTCTGCCCCTGTCATTGACCACCAGGATTTCCTCAAATGTGCTGTCATCTTTTCAAGCCTCTGTTAACTTGCAAGTTTTGTTCCTTCACCTACAGTCTCTCTCTTATCCACCAGTCAAGCTTCTATGCATTCTTTGTTACTTGACTTACAATGTGGTGGTTTCTATTCCCAAAAGACAGTGCCAAGAAACTACATATGTTCCAGGCACCTGTCAATAAAGAAAATCCTATCATTGAACCCAAGTCAGGCGCTGAGGTCCTGCCATCCAGTGACAGGCGTCCCTGATGTGAGAGCCTTCCTCTACTGTGTATTCTGCCATGCTCCACAGATCTTGCAGTCTTACCCTTTCTCTCTTGCTCCTGTGGCACTATCCACTCTCTTCACTCAAGAACCAGTGAAGCATCAATGCATGTACCGTCTGAAATCCTTCGGGCATAAAATTGAGTTACGGCCTTTTCTACTGTGCTCCCATATGCTTGCAGCTGAATAATAAAACTTTAGGCTTAAATACTTTTTCAATATGTATATTGACTAGAGCGTTTTTATGCACATTTGGAGTGTACTGAGGGACAAAAAATGCTAGAGAAACACTGCAGAAACATCTTTTTTCAAGGTAAGCAAGAATAGAAGAAATATCTTGCCAATGTGCTCGGGTTTATTTTTGACTGCTGAGGCATTGGTGCACTAGATGGGTTTTTGAGGTTTAATGAGTCTCATTGGTTCTAATTAGAGTAACCTTGGTAGAAATAGATATTATTACTCTGCAAATCATGGCTAAATTGCTGTTAAATAATTTGCATTCTATTACATGCTTTATGTGCTAGCACAGAGGAAGCATCCGGGACCAAATCCTTAAGTATTTACTAATGCATACCAGCAAATTTAGCCTCACATAATAAGGATTTAAAACGTGTCTGACACATTTTATCCAATCTATACTCTAAAGTATCTTTCCAAGTAATTAGATATGTCATGCTCTACAGCCTTAAACAGACACACTTTTGTCTATACTTCCAGAACCTAGATTATTCTGAAATCTTTAACAATATAAGCTTTAGATACCAATTGCATTGAGTACCCACTAGATGCCAACTCCTTTAAAGTGAATTTTTAGTTTCCTTATCTCAACTTTGTAATGTAGACATCATTATTCCCATTTTACAGAAGATGAAATTGAGCAAAGGGGAGTTTAGGAGATTTTCAAGGTTGTACAATACGACTGGGTGATAAAAGCATTGCTCTTTTGATGATGATGAGGCCTCTCACATCTTTCTTTCTCGTAAGACTGTATTTGGTATGACTTAATATATTTTTTCCATAAACAACTATCTTTTGAGCACTTGCACACCCAGGACTGTGTAATGGGCTGTTGGTTTTATACTGAATTATAAAAATACTCTCTTTTCCTTTCTCCATTAAAGAAAATGGTGATTATATTCTCACCTGAGAAAGACTATGTATATGTAAATATAATTATGTAAGAATGAGTTGCTAATGTGTTAAATTCAATGATTACACTATTTTGTAAGCTTTTATTTTACATGTCATAAATTGTAACCAAGAATGTAGGATGTAAGGACTGCTTACATTTGCCATACATTTTTAAATTCAGTCTTAGGGTCGCAGAACCTGATAAGCAGTGCTTGTTTTCTCAACTTAGTCCATTCCAGGTCAAAGTTATGTTTGGGTGAATCTGAATGGTAGCCCCAAGTCACATGACTGCTTTCGCCTTCCAGGTGCTCATAGAGCCAGGTTTTTCTCTTTTATATTAATTCATAAACCTTGAAATTTCCCACCAAGAGAATGTCTTTATAGTGGCCAGGTGCAGTAGCGCATGCCTGTAATCCCAGAACTTTGGGAGGCTGAGGCGTGTGAATCACCAAGTCAGGAGTTTGAGACCAGCCTGGCCAACATGATGAAACCTCATCTCTACTAAAAATACAAAAAATTAGCCAGGCATCATGGCACCCCTATAGTCCCTGCTACTCGAGAGGCTGAGACATGAGAATCGCTTGGACCCGGGAGGTGGAGGTTGTGGTGAGCTGAGATTGCGCCATTGCTCTCCAGCCTGGGTGACAGAGTGAGACTCTGTCTCAAAAAAAAAAAAAAAGTATTTATAGTAAACTATAGTATCTAGAAAATGAATTTTGAAAAATACTTATCTACTCATCCAACCATCAAAATGAATAAATAAATAGTAAATATTATAAACTGTAATATTTGGGGATTTCTGCATGCATTTCTAAATAAGCTCTAATGCTATAGCTTCTAATCACAGGTTTGCATGTATCCTTTCCCATCCTAATCCATTTAATGCAGTTACCCTAATTCATCTCCTTGCCTCCTTTCTTTTCTATTATAATAACAGAACTTAGATCTATCAATTTTATATACTGATTTGCCCCCATGATTCCAAAAAGGTGGATGTAAAATACTAATTTAATAAAATTCCCTGTTTTATAGCAGATTTTAATCTTTATCCAAAGAAATCATAAGCTCTCAAGCCAGCTTGTGTGTGGAAACCACGACTTTTTAAATTTTCTACTTATCTTGTTTATATTAGGTTCCTTTTAAGAAACCTGTGTTGTAAAACATGCAACTAAAGACTACATGCATGTTCTCACTCATAAGGTGTTGAACGATAAGAACACATGGACACAGGAAGGGGAACATTACACACTGGGGCCTGTGGGGTTTGGGGGGATTGGGGAGGAATAACATTAGGAGAAATTCCTAATGTCGATGATGGGGTCATGGATGCAGCAAACCACCATGGCAAGTATATACCTATGTAACAAACCTGCATGTTCTGCACATGTACCCCAGAACATTTATATACATACATATATATATATATATATAAAGACTATATGAAATGTATTAAACAACTTATTCAATATTGTGTGAGTTTCTGTTCTAGCCACCAGAGTTACTGCAGTAAACACCACAGCCAGGTGTCTCTTTTTGTGGAACATATGTGTACTATGAGCACCAAAAAATAAGCAAATAATCAAGGAAAATATGTTTTGAATCAAATGGTATTACGTGCAACAGGAAAAAACAATAAATGTCAAGGAAGTTTGGAAAATGCAGGGAGAGAGAGAAGCTTTAAGTCGGGTGGTGAGAGAGCTAAAAGGAGGAAGTCACGTGGACCTATGAGAAACAGTTACTCCTGGCGGAGCAAAAGCTCCAAGATTTCAATATGCTCGACATGCTTGAGGGACAGCAAGGGGATCAGTACAGCTGGCAAAGGTATAAAAGGCATATCAGCAGGAAGTGTGATGTCGTGGGGAAAAAGGGAGACCAATCATATAGGACTTTGTAAGCCAATATAAAACCTTTGGTTCTTACTCAGGGAGATGGGAATCCACTGGCAGATTTTGAACAGATAAAAGTGTGTGTGTGTGTGTTTGTTTTGTTCAGAAGGATTCTATTGCCTGTTGTGTGTTAAAAAGAGTGAAGAGGAAAGGCAAAGGTCCAAGCAGGCAACTGGCCCTGTGAAATGACCGAGGTGAAAGATAGATCATTACAATAATCTGGTGTGGGAGTAGCAGAGACAGTGAGAAGTACTCTGCATCAGCTTGTATTTTCAGATAGCACCAACATAGCTTGATGATAGATCTAATAGATCCAGAAACAGAAGACTTTAAGAATGAGATAATTCCAAAGCTTTTGTTTCAGCAACTGAAATGATGGGGTCACCATTTATTAAAATGGAAAACACTGTCATAAAATGATTTTGAGGGAGAAGATGAGGAATCAGTGTTCTATATGTTAAGACTGATGTTCCCACTATGTGAAGATGTAAGCAGAAAGATGTATATATAAATATGGACTCATAGGGAGTGATCTGTGGTAGAGATATAAACAGGGAAGTTTCCAGTATAGAAAACATATCTAGAGGCTGAGCCTGGAGAAGACAATCTGGTGAGGGAGGATACATAGCAAAACAGAAATGAGTTCAGATTGATGGAAAATAAAGTAGAGACTGCCCAAATGAGATTGCTGAGAAGGGACGAAAAAAGTACAAAGAAAATGAGGAGAGATAAGGAAGTATTTTGTGGAGGGAGTGATCAAACATGTCTGATGTTGCTGCTAGGTCAATGACATGATACATAGCATGTATAGTTTAAATAATAACAGTAATAACAATAATAAAGCCAACATCTCTATCCATTATCAGCTAGGAAATAGTACATTCGCCTTCTTAATTTGTTGTCATTTATATTCTTAAGGGACAATCTATCTCCATTTCAAGGAGATGAAAGGGCTAAAATAACTCCTAGAGCTAGTGGATACATTTCTTGATGTGACAGTTACCCATTTTATCAATGCAAAAGAGTTCTCACATTTTCCAAGCTTAACATGCGTGGATAAGCACAACTTGGTTGTTACTTCCTTCACCTTACTGAGTTTTTATTCTTCTTTTGAATTAACAGACTCTCTTATGGGGCTTAATTTTACTCTCTCTAAACGGTAACCTAACCCTGTACATTGGCGTTTTAGTCATTGAAGTATGAAATCTTCATTTGAGCTTTGTAGTTCACCTCAAAGAGCAAATCTAAATGGATTGTGTCTAACAGTTCCAGAGAGAGCCAGAGTATCCCACATATTCATGATGTAGGGGATAAAGATAACTGCATAGCTGTGCCCCCAATAGGCATTTTATTCATGTATGGAAGCAATTGGCTTTAGCATGCAGATGATGGCTGCTAAGGAATTTCTCACATCAACTGTCATATCCCAGCAGTGCAAATTTATAAGAAGATGAAACAACTCTCTAATCCCTTAAACTGTTAATACATAGCTAAGAATCCTTGTGCATAACTAATAAAATTTACATTTACTAAGCTTCAATTTCTTTGAAAGTCTGTTTTATTTGATTTTTCAAAAAGTGATAAGGAAAATGTTAAAGTATAATAAACATGGAAAGGATGTGTTTGGAAGGGAATAGGAACGTAATCAGAGTTCAGTGTATAAATGAAGTGCATCTCAGGAATGCTCACTTGTTTGCCCATATTAATTATTTCTGTGGGGGGAGTATAGCAAATGATGTCCTTGAACATGAAATTAATGCTTACGTGGTTTAAGGGATATTTTTTTCTTGTTTAATATTCTTTCCCTATATATGTAAATTTTGGTCATAATCCTAAAACTAAGCCTAGAAACAAATGAATACCCCAAAATGGCAGGAATGGTTGATGACTATAAATTAGTTACTTTGAATATATATAACAAGAGTAGTTTTAAGTCCTTTGGGTAAGGAAAAAAGGTACTACACATTAGATGACTTAAGTCATAAAAAAATAAAGATTTTGGTTTGAGTTCTTAAGCCAAAAGGATTCCTAAACTTTAAATTATTCTAAGTAGAATAAGTGTGCCTCCTATTTGACTTTTCTTCACTAGAGATATCTTTTGTCCTTTTTCAGTTCCCACTTAATACCTGTCAACTGCTGAGATAAAAATAACATTTGTTTTCTTCTTTTTCTTGTCCTTTTCTTTTGTTTATTGAGACAGGATCTCACCGGGCCAGCCAGGCTGGAATGCAGTGGCACAATCACAGCTTACTGCAACCCCAAACTCCTAGGTTCAAGTGACCCTCTTACCACAGCGTACAGAGTAACTAGGACTACAGTCACATGCTACCCACTAATTTTTAGTTTAGTTTTTTTTTGTTTTGTTTTTTTTTTAAAGAGATGTGGTCTTGCTATGCTGTCCAGGCTGGTCCTAAACTCCAGGCCTTAAAGAACCACCTTGGCCTCCCAAACTGCTCAGATTAAAGATGTGAAAATCAACTTTTAAGAAGCAAACCCAGTCTTACCAACTATCTCATTTCACACCTCTCTGAAAAGGAAACTTTTTCTCACTTGTCTAAAAGGTTGTAGCTAATTTTATCTGATATGTCTCTTTTTAAACAATTGTGAAAATCTAATGAAAAATGATTATTTTTTTCAAGATGAAATGTATTTATTTCGTGACTCACATCTATCAATTTTGCTAGTTTTGTTTTTGCTATTGTTTGTCTATTTCCTTTCCATTTTCCCATTTGTAATCTCAGAGAATTTCCTCTATAAATAAAAGACAGGGCAATGTATAGTTTAAGAGTTTTTGAAATATAGTGAATTATGAATCCAACAAACAATTTAAGTTGTTTGAATAAATCTGCATTCTAGAACTTGTACATTGGTCCTCATCACTCCATATATGTTGAAGGTATACAAAGTCAGCATAACATGGAGTCATTTTTGCAGAGTTGGTGATGTTGCAATTGTCACAATTGCATTGACTATGCCATCTCTCATCCAGATTCCCTTGAAACTAACATCACACACTTGGAAAAGAGCTAAAACTGAGAAAAAGTAACTAGATTCTCAAAACTAACAAACCTGGTTGTGCTCAGTGACACAAATGGTTAAAAAAAAATCACTTGAATATAAGGAGAGTGAGGATAAATCCACACTGTTCTTCTTCAGAGCAACCAAAATATAGTAACAATTTTCTTCATTATGTACAACTGATTTTTTTCCAGCTGCATTAGTCAGGGATATCTAGAGGGACAGAACTAATAGATAGATGTATGCATAAAGAGGAGTTTATTAAGGACTACTGACTCACAAGATCACAAATTTAGGTCCCACAATAGGTTTTCTGCAAGCTGAGGAGTAAAGAAGCCAGTCCATGTCCCAAAGCTGAAGAACTTGGAGTCCAATATTCAAGGGCAGGAAGCATCCAGCAAGGGAGAAAGATGTAAGCCAGAAGATTAAACCAGTCTCGTCTTTGCACATTCTTCTGTCTGCTTTTATTCTAGCCACACTGGCAGCTGATTAGATGGTTCTCACCCAGATTGAGGGTGGGTCTGCCTTTCCCAGTCCACTGACTCAAATGTTAATCTCCTTTGACAACTCCCTCACAGACACACCCTGGAACGATACTTTGCATCCTTCAATCCAATCAAGTTGACACTCAATATTAACCATTACACCAGTCTTTGGTAAATTTTAAATATGTACGTCTTTAAAGAATAAATGTATTATCAACAAACTTAGTAATATAATCTAAGTGAAAGCAGCATGCTTGCCATGTATGCAAATATATCTTCAACGCCCCTTTCCAAACAAATTACCATCCTTATCTGGAAATTCTGGAGGTTGCCGATATCATGATAATATGCTTGCTGTGCCTCCATTTCGTGTTTCTTCACCTTTCTCCATCTTTTTTGACAGATAGAATCAAGTGGCATCAGTTCCCTGAGTAGTTGTTTTAGCTGCTGCCCCCCCTCTTGGCTGACTTTTGTTTGCATTCTTCTAGTACAGCAACTCCTCAAATAATGTCTTTTTGTTATCATGTTGATGAGATAAAACACTGATTACTGGCTAGGGCCATAGTCTGTGTAGAGTTTGCACGTTCTCCCTATGTCTGTATAGGCTTCCTTCCACATCACAAAGATGTGTGTGTTAGGTTTACTGGCGTATCTACATTATTCAGGTCTGCATGAGTGTGGGTGTGTGTGAGCATGTCCTGCAATGGGATGGTGTCCTGTCCAGGGTTGAGCTTGTGCTCTGAGATGACTCTGGCCACCGAGGAGTTTGAACTGGAATAAGCAAGTAAATAATTGTGCTACTTGTATTTGTTCATCTTTCTTAAATGTATGTATAGCTCACATTTCAATGTTTCATATTAGACATGTTTTGGTCTTTATTTAGAAGTTTGTGATATTTATGTGATCAGAAATATGCTGCAGGAACTTAACTCCTATTTTCATCAATTACTGTATGGTAAAAATTGGTTTCATTATACATTGTTTCGCTTAAGGTAGAAGTTTTTAAGAACCTATGGATGATGTTAGGTGAAGACTTACTGTCTCACTTAGAGATTTTAAGCTAAGCCACCTGAATGGTGAATGGAGAAATTGACAAAAATTAAAAAGTTTGAGGTGCTGGTTAACAATGATTCCAGGTGTGTAAGATCAATATCTTTTAAAAAATAAATTTCTGAGGAATGGCCACACTGTCTTCCACAATGGTTGAACTAATTTACACTCCCACCAACAGTGTAAAAGTGTTCCTATTTCTACACATCCTCTCCAGCATCTGTTGTCTCCAGACTTTTTAACGATCGCCATTCTAACTAGCGTGAGATGGTATCTCAGTGTAGTTTTGATTTGTATTTCTCTGATGACCAGTGATGATGAGCATTTTTTCATGTTTGTTGGCCTCATGTATGTCTTCTTTTGTAAAGTATCTGTTCATATCCTTTGCCCACTTTTAAATGGGCTTATTTGTTTTTTTCTGGTAGATCTGTTTTAGTTCTTTGTAAATTCTGGATATTAGCCCTTTGTCAGATCTTTTTTTTTTTTTTTTTTTTTGCTAATTTAGAAATTTTTTTTTGGTTAAATATATTTTCTATAAAAATGCTTTAAAATGCAGCAGGAGGAGATGTAAATACTCAAAGAAGTGTGTAGTGACAATGGCTATCAGAACACACTAGAGAATCCGCACTGCTTCCCCACTTTACCTAGAAAAGGAAGCTTCTAGGCTACCTCCTCCTCCTCAGCACACTCCTCAAACTCCTCCTCCTCAGCTGTGGAGTCTTGGTATTACTGGTATTCTGACACCAGGTCCTTAAGGTTGCTCTCGGCCTCGGTGAACTCCATCTTATCCATGCCCTCGCCCGTGTACCAGTGCAGGAAGGCCTTGCGCCTGAACATAGCTGTAAACTGTTCGGAGATGCGTTTGAAGAGCTCTTGGATCACTGTGTTGTTACCAATGAAGGTGGCTGACATTTTTAGCCCCCAGGGTGGGATGTCACAGACAGCTGTTTTCACGTTGTGAGGGAGCCATTCAGCAGAGTAGCTGCTGTTCTTATTCTGAATGTTGAACATTTGCTCATCCACCTCCCTCATGGACATGTGACCTCTAAAAATGGCAGGCACGGTTAGGCATGTTCCTGCCACATGTTTCCATCACATTGGATGGTACATTGACCAGAAGTTGTGATCAAAGGGCTAGACTGCAAAAATTTTTTCCCATTCTGTTGGTTGCCGATTCACTCTAATGACTGTTTCTTTTGCCGTGTAGAAGCTGTGGAGTTTGATTAGGTACCATTTGTCTATTTTGGCTTTTGTTGCCAATGCTTTTGGTGTTTTGGTTATGAAGTCCTTGCCTACACCTATGTCCTGAATGGTTTTGCCTAGATTTTCTTCTAGGGTTTTTATGGTGTTAGGTCTTATGGTTAAGTCTTTAATCCATCTGGAGTTAATTTTAGTGTAAGGTGTCAGGAAGGGGTCCAGTTTCTGCTTTCTGCACATGGCTAGCCAGTTTTCCCAACACCATTTATTAAACAGGGAATCCTTTCCCCAACCTAGAAATAGAAATTCCATTTGACCCAGCAATCCCATTACTGGGTATATATCGAAAGGATTATAAATCGTTCTACTATAAGGACACATGCACATGAATGTTCATTGCATCACTGTTTACAATAGCAAAGACCTGGAACCAACCCAAATGCCCATCGACGATAGAATGGACTGGAAAAATGTGGCACAGGTACACCATGCAATATTATGCAACTATCAAAAATGATGAGTTTGTGTCCTTTGTAGGGACATCGATGAACCTGGAAACCATCATTCTCAGCAAACTGACACAAGAGCAGAAAATCAAACACCGCATGTTCTCACTCATAGGCGGGTGTTGAACAATGAGGACACATGGACACAGGGAGGGGAGCACTACACACTGGGGTCTGTTGGGGGGAAATAGGGGAGGGTCAGTGGGGGTGGGGAGTTGGGGAGGGATAGCATGGGGAGAAATGCCAGATATAGGTGATGGGGAGGAAGGCAGCAAATCACACTGCTATGTGTGTACCTATGCAACAATCTTGCATGTTCTTCACATGTACCCCAGAACCTAAAATGCAATTAAAAAAAAAAAAGATTTGTAGAAGAAGCACAGAGCATTGCAGGGGAGCAATAAATCCTTGTGGGATGAAATAAATAAATAAATAAATATTTTTTCTTTTAAAAAAGGCAGATAATCTGAAGATAGAATATCTGTGGCTAAATCTACCTCTCTATTATGTACTTCTTAAAACATGGTCATCCTAAAACTGAATCCTAAAATTAAATTCAATAATTTTATATATGAAGAAATGCAAAGAAGGGACAAATGAGAAATTTACAAATCTAGAACATATTTCTCTTTGATGTCTAAATTCACATACTAAATTTAAAGTTAGAAAGTAACCAGAGTGTGTCTGTGTGTGTGTGTGTGTGTGTGTGTGTGTTTGTGTGTGTGAATTTAGCTGTATCTTTCAGCAAAGAGTTAGTGGTATCTATTATGACTTTAATATCTAAACTTCTTTTATTTCCAGAAGTATTGGAATATAAGGTAAAATAATAAATATAATTGAGAAAAATTAAGGCCATAGTACACTGTATAATCTTTAAGGGAAATATTATATCTAATTTTAATTTTATTCAATGAATATACAATATTAAACTGAATATCTTTCAGAATCCAAGTTATAGAACAGTAGTTTATATAACAATGATCAGTTTAGGTTAGAAACCATCTTGCTATATTTTAGGGGAAAATATTGCCATGTTTTGTTGGCATTAAAATGCAGGAGCCTCTGGTAAAGATCCCCTTGCTTAGACAATAATGACAAGGTTCTCATTCTCCAGTTTATGGGTAGAAAAAAAAATAAGTACTTTGCAGCCCAAGGGCATGGGGCATGGCACAATAAGGACACAGCATTTGAGATGGATCAAAGGGGGCATTATTCAAGTTCTGAATCTGAGGAAAAAAAAGAAAAAAGAAAAGCAGAAAATAAGCCTCCATTGTAAACATAGATCATAAAGCTGGATTCCTATGAAACCAGGACGGGGTTGGAAAGGCATAACTTAGGAAGAAAATGGAAAAATCCTTTTGCATAGATTTAGAGCATCGTCAGGGTGTCAGATGTCCCTTCGTAATGGCAATTGACTATAGAGTAGCTAGAAAATCACAATTACCGCTAAACCTGGCTTCTAGGTCAGTTGATTAGCAATCCCACTTCCCTAGTCCAAAGAGGAGTAGTAAATAAATAACTTTAATTACTGGCAGATGACAACTTTATGTTTTTCTTTCTACTTCTATGCTTGTGTTTGCTGTGTAAAGATGATGAGAAATAACTGTTAGCCAACCAGCCAGCCTGGGCAGAAAGAATTTTCACATTCTCCTCACTACCAAGAAGGTTTAGGTTAAAATAATAAGGCATTACTTGAGAAAACCAGCTTATCTCATTATCTGGAAATAGTTTAGCAATCTACTGAATACAAATCTGTTTCTTCATGTATTAATTCATTTATTTATTTGAGACATACTAATAGTGAGATGATGTGAGACTGTGATATTGTCCTCCCTTTCTCTGCCCTAGGAGTTGTCATCATTCAGCAGGCTTAGCAAAGAAATGTAAAGTGGAACTGTGAGTTATAAACATGAATTGTCACTAGCTTGCAGGGTAACACTGGAGAAGTCACTTAACTTCAGCAGAATTCTATAATGTCCTCATCTGTAAATGAGATTATCCATAAGTTTTTGTTGAGCACTTGGCAAACAGACCTTGGGAAGAAATGATAAATTTAGTTCCTTTGTCACAGCTGAGCTGTCACACATCCTTGCTTGCTTCTGTGCATTAGCCTGTTTAACTACATCAAGGCAGTGCCTTAAGCCTTACCTGTTAATGAATTTATCTGGCATTAGGGTCTACATGAGTGTATTGAATGGTATCTACAGAAGGTTGCCTCATTGTCAGATAAGTTAGAGCGGAATTCTTACCTAATGTTATAGAATTAAAGTCATAAAATTTGGAAAACAATAGAAAATCTTTAAAGGAATGAAAATTAGAAGCTGGAAATGATAAACCAAAACAATGTTTATACTGTCACATTAAGAATATATTATCAATATGGGATCCCAATCACTTAAATCATTTTAATTTACATAGTATACTAACTAGAAATAAAACCACAAGGGTAGACTTCTCATTTAATGAATTTCAAAACATAAGTAATATGTACTAAAAAGTCATCCAATAAGTCCTATACATTTGGACGTCTAATTTTTTGTAAGGAAAACATAACCAACACATTTGAATGACCCATCTCCTCATATATTATGCTAAATTGCTGGAGGAGCCATTGCTGTCCTGATAACAATACAATGAAAAATGTGTTAATCAAATATCTAGTTAAATAGATTGTGGAAAATACATTTTTTATTCAGCTTGCCAAAAGGACAAAGAAAAATACATTACAGCATTGTGCCTTTTAGATGAATGTTACTTGTTTAGCCCACGGGGCAAGATGTCACAACACGTTTACAGGATTATTGTAATTTTAATTAAACCCACACTTCCAAAGTAAGAATTGCAATGGGAATATAGCTTGAAAGTACTAAGAACAGCATTTTTAAATGTGTCAATATCAGTTACTGCTTTTAATAGTAATTATATCAAAATTTAAAAGAAAGATGGCTTATAAAACAGCCTGTTTTGAGCTCTAAGATTCATAGCAATAAAAATAAATATTTTCCTGTTTATTTATCAACTTCCTCCTGCACATGGAATCAGGCAAGCAGGTGCTTGAGAAGTCATAACCGGTAGCTGCAGAAGATCGCCTGATTTTGTGAATTTATTGTGAGTCAAGGCCAAATGAGTCACTTTTAGTGTGGGGCAAAAAGTGGAGAGGAAATGAGTGGAAAATGAATGAAAGCAAAATGTCTATTGGAAAGATCTCATCCACATTCTCATTGTTCACACTAAGAAAAAGACATGATGGAGAAAGAAGATGAGAAAGTAGAAAGTTAAGTGCTCCTAGAGTTTTAAAAGAGGCTTTGGTGGAATCACCAAGCAAATAAGCAAATTGTGACCAGGGAAAATGACCTGGTTGAATTCACTATACCTGGGAGATGGTTTCCCAAGCACTTTGTCCCTATATCCCATGAAATGTAAGGAAATCGCCTGTAATCCCAGCACTTTGGGAGGCTGAGGTGGGTGGATCACAAGGTCAAGAGATCGAGACCATCCTGGTCAACATGGTGAAACCCCATCTCTACTAAAAATACAAAAAATTAGCTGGGCATGGTGGCGCGTGCCTGTAATCCCAGATACTCAGGAGGCTGAGGCAGGAGAATTGCCTGAACCCAGGAGGTGGAGGTTGCGGTGAGCCGAGATTGCGCCATTGCACTCCAGCCTGGGTAATAAGAGCGAAACTCCGTCTCAAAAAAAAAAAAAAAAAAAAAGAAAGAAAGAAATGTAAGGAAATAGTCTATGCCAGACATGTCCTAAATGCTTTACATGGATGAATCTGTACAGTAATTCTGTGAGTTAGATACAGTTATTATCCTCACTTTACAGGTGAGGAATTAAGGCACAGACTGCTTAAGTAATTTAATCAAGAACAACCAGCTAATAAGTAGCAGAGCTGGGATTTGCGCTGGGTGCCCACAGCCTTAGCTTTTACCTACTAAGCTACACTGACCCCCCAACAAGCATTACTGAGTGGGATTCAACTCATCACTGGGTGCCTACAATTGATGCATTTGTGTGGAACATTGGCCTTGCAAAATCATTTTTAAATAAGTCACTAATTTAAAAGATAATATCATGGAAAGAATACTTTCCATGGTTTGCTAACAGCAGTTTTGCTAATGACAAAATACTGCAGATTGAATGGCTTAAACAGCAGAAATTTATTTTCTCACAGTTCTGCAAGCTAGAGGAACGAGAAATCAAGGTTGAGTTTCCTCCGCAGCTTTTCTCCTTGGCTTGCAGATAGCTGCCTTCTCGTTGTGTCCTCACATGGTCTCTCCTCTGCATTCCTGCATCCCTGGTTTTGCTTTTGTGGATCTAAATTTCCTCTTCTTAAAAGGATATCAGGTCAGGCACAGTGGCTCACATCTGTAATCCCAGCACTTTGGTTGGCCAAGGCAGGCAGATCGCTTGAGGTCAGGAGTTGAACACCCACTTGGCCAATGTGGCGAAACCCTGTCTCTACTAAAAATCCAAAAATTAGCCAGGCGTAGTGGCAGATGCCTGTAATCTCAGCTACTTGGGAGGCTGAGGCAGGAGAATCACTTGAAACTGGGAGGCAGAAGTTGCAGTGAGGCGAGATCGCACCACTGCATTCCAGCCTGGGAGACAGAGCGAGACCGCTTTTGCTTAACCACCTTTTCAAAGGCTCTATCTCCAAATACAGTCATATTTCGAAGCACTAGGAGTTAGGGCTTCAACAAGAAAATGCGCAGTGCACACAAGTCATCCTATAACATGAGTCCCCAGCCCCAGAGCACCAGACCTATACCAGTAAGTGGCCTGCTAGAACCAGGCCAACAGCAGGAGGTGAGCAGCAGGCCCACAAAGCATTACTTCCAGAGTTCTGCCCCCGTCAGATCAGTGACAGCATTAGATTCTCATAGGAATGCAAACCCTATTGTGAACTGCGCATGTAAGAGATCTAGGTTGCAGGCTCCTTATGAAAATCTAATGCCTGATGATCTGATGATCTGAAGTGGAACAGTTTCATCCTGAAACCATCTGCCACCAACCCACTGTGGAAAAATTATCTTCAAGGAAGCCAGTCCCTAGTGCCAAAATGTTGGGCACCGCTGCTGTAACAAATACTACTATCAGTGTTGTTCTTGGAGTTTTTATTTGGGTTTTGCTGCTATGTGACTTAGACTAAGTTATTTCCTTTCTTTTGAAGGACACCCACTGCCTAAACACTGATGCTGTCTGGCTCTTGACTGAGTTTACGTCTTCAGCTCCCCTAGTTCTGTGAATCATCCTATCATATTCATATGTACATACACATAGATAAGGCTTTTTTGCCTAAGGGAACTAGAGTTTTTGTTGGATAAAACTCACAACTTTTAAATAGAAAGCTGACTTTTGTTCACAGCTCTGCTGGGCCTTTGATACACTCTGGTCTATTCAGTCTGTAAAATAGGAATGACGGGAGAACTGAATGACATATTGTACATAAATTGCTGGGTGCAATCTCTGAAAAGCAGGAGGTACTTGGCAAATGTTGAACTTCTGTTTCTTACTCCCCAGCTCTACTAGCCTTCGTGCTTACTCTTTCATTGCCTTTGAACTTTCCCTCTGTTTCAGCATTTATCTCACATATTTTTGACCAAGCATCATAAAAGCTACTTTCCATCTTCCATATGATGGAGATTTTCAAAAACTCCAATGCAGGTGCAGACATTCCCACACAAGCCCAAAAACAAGGGGCTTCATGACTCAACTTTGCTTTCAAAGATGTTCAGATTTTAGGATTAACAGAATTGTTTGGTGTGTCCAATGTTTTCCTAGAACACTGACTTTGGCTTAAAAAAATTCTTCAGAACCAAGCAGGAAAGGCAAGGCCCTGGGGCTGCTCTGGACCACACAAAGGTGGATGTTTGGCAGAGTATCAGCCCAACCTGTTAGCCTGACTGCTGACAACCAAGAGCAACTGTGAGCATTATGTTTTTATGTTGATAATTTATGTTGACTCAGGTTACATTTGAGAATTATCTACTTAATCATTTGGACATATTTCATTTAAAAAATCAACACGATACTATTTTATCATAAAAAATAATGATTCTACATAATTTTATGTATTTATTTCCATCACTCAGCCTCATTTTCTCCCACTAAAAGTTAGAAATATTGCATAAATCCCAAAGGAGTAATGACATTAAGACAAGAAAAATTGATGGGTGTTATTTCCACATATACAGGAGGCTATGTAGTTGAATCTCTTTGGTTTAAAAGCAAATGATACAAATATGTTGTTTATGTCATGTGCTGGTGAATAATATTGACATCTACCTGGCATGTTTAGTCTGTAAACTACCTTCAGATGAAGTTGCAGTTAGTAATAGCAGAACAATGTCATGGACTCCCCAAGCCCCCCAAGTTGAAGGGCATTTATTCAAGAGAAGCTCAGGGAACCATAGCTGAGGCAGGGTTTTTCAAGAAAGATGGTTTCTAGCAGCACTCAGGAATAGCATCATCATGAGTTGTGAGATCCTAGTCCTGACCCCCAACAGTGGTCCAAATTTACTTGATTTCAGAAACTCAGATTCAAAGACATACAGGGTCTAAGTATCCAGAAGCAACGCTGAGGCAGAATTTTGAGCAAAATTCCAGATAAGTCCCTTGTCAAAGTTACAATGGATTCCTACAGGCAGCTTTTCAAAAGCCACAGTAGGATCCAGCCAGAGCTGCCAGGATGTCAGAGGTGACTTCAGAGTCGTGCTCATAATGTGTTGTTAATAGATCATAGGTACTTTAATAAAGGCAAGAGATTCGGATTGCTTCTAGGTATGGTGACAACAGATGATTTAAGATCTTCAGATGTCCCATAAAGCGGTAGTATTGATATCAGCCAGGGTGAAGGGAAGGAGGGTAAGGTGTGATAGAGTGGTGGCAGGCCAACAGTGGAGGAAAAGTGTGGTGATGAATTCAAGGAGAGTGAGCCGTGTTGATTTCCAGGGGAGCTTTGGGAATGGGTGAGCAGCAAGGCATAGATAAGATGCCTTCACAAAAGTGTGAAATAAATGGGCAGCTCATGGTTATTTTAACATCTCCAGCCCAACGTTGGAACCAGACAGGAGGACTATATGCTACATTCACAGCAGCAGCAGTGGCACAGAGAGGAGCCCTGTGTGTCTGCAACCTAGGAGGCAACCAACAGGATTTCTCCTTTAGCAAGAGGCAAACCCTGGGAACTTTGAGGAGCACCAGGAGCTACAAATCTGAGCTGACCTGGACTGATTGAGGAGGCTAGATGGGAACTTAAGTGCTTATATTTTCTGGAAATTGAACCCTTTCAAAGACTTCAAAGTCCGACCTCCATTTCTTTTTTAATTTCTAGAGTTCTTGAAATAAAAAATGAAAAAAATATACATGGGAGAAAACACCAAGGGACTGAGACAGGAGGGTGTGTGCATATATATGGCAGGGGAGCCAGCCGAGTGTGGAGGCTGCTTTTTACATTAAATTTCATAATTTCAGTACAGTTTTTCCCACATACATGATTTTTTATTTGAAAAAATAACAGACTGCTCTTCCAGGCACATACACTGTTTTATGTAACTCAGTGAAAGGTGAGCTTTTGAAATACTAGAGAAGAGCCATTAAGTAATAGAAAATATTTGGTTATTATAGAAACTACATTACGTCTTAGCAAGTTTTCAAAAAGCTTTGTATATTATACAATAAGACTAACCTAGGAAAGTCTAAGCTTTTGTGTTTATGAAAGCAGTGCTGCCAAAATTCATATAATACATGATTTGTGATCAAGCAGATTTACATAGAACCTAAAATAACAGGGTTTCTTGAAATACTATTGAGTCTCTGTATAGTATTATGGAGATATGCATATTAATTGTTAAAAATTTAATTCAGATGAATAGAACTGACTTAATTTGCATCTTCTTCTAGCATTAAATGGCATAAAATCATAAGGTTCCTTTTTGTTTAAAAAATTGCCGTTTATTTTTAAAAGTGTTTGGAAGCATGAAGATACTGTCATGCACTTGATCCAGTCTTAAATTTTCAACTTTGTTCAAATGAATTCTGACTAAATAACCGTCTGACATTTTTATCCAGTTATAGGAAGCCCCCACATGAATGCATTTGAATGCTTTTATGACTGTGTGAAATGAATCACTGATGATTCATGAAAGAGACAGTCCTAGCATTAGCCTTGATAAGATGGTAATTTGATTATCTGATAGCCCTGTTGCTCATTCCATTTTTTGAACATGAATATTTAAAATATTGGAAAGGCAAAATAATTCCAAAGAAAGAACTGGTCAATAATTCAAAATAAGAAATTACTCACAATTCCTGTTAACTCTAGCTCTAGTATATCAAATTAGGCTTTTTTTTTTCTCTTTTTATCATAGAAAGAAAAGTAAAAAAATGTTTTTTGAATAAATATATTTAAATTAGACTTGCATCAATTTTATCTTCAACTCTCAATTCAGGTATGTGAATTTAGAATGTTTATTTTTTGAAAATTTTAAATTATTGGGTAAAAGTGTTTTCAATCTATGTTTCCAGAAATAGCATAGCATGTCTAGAATCATTCATAATACATATAGTGTTGCCATTTTTAAAGAACTCAAAGTCATAATGAAGTTCTTTAGCTTACCAGTAGCCTTTTCTGTCTGTTATCATCTTTTAACATGTATTAGGCTTGGATTTTACTCTGAGTATATAGGGAAATAATAGAATAAATTACGATTGGTTCAGGTCATTTCTGTATTTCAGCTTTTGGATATGGCAAACATTTTGTTTTCTTTAGACTCAAAAGTAGACAATAACCCACAGTTTTAGCGCTCACAGTCACCCCCAGCTTGTCAGGCACTAGGGGTTATATCAGTGATGTAGTCCATTTAAGTCCCTCCATTTTTTCGCCTTCATCTTGAAGTTTCTGGCACTTCTATTCCAAAGACTCCAACTACACAGATACTTTGCTTGAATCTGATACATAGATACTCTTTCAAACAAAGGTATTTCACTTTAAATAGAAGTAATATATATGTACACATACACATATACATATATGTATAAATATACATATTTACATATAGACACATATGTATATGTATATGTGTGTATATATGTGTGTTTTATATGTACGTATACACATATGTATTTGTATATGTATCTATGTGTATATCTACGTATATGTACACGCATATATACTTGTATATGTGTATGTATGTAAATGTGTATATGTACATACGCATATATACATAGATACACATACATATATACATAGATACACATACATATATACGTATATGTGTATATACGTATACACTGAGAAAACGAATTAATACTATGAAATGAGGAACAGTTGCTCACTAAATAGCTATTGTTCACAAGATGTCTATGCCCTCATTTCTACTTTCCCTAACAGATGTTTAAAGTACATACTATTTATTCAGTTTGAAGGGGGAAACAAGGCAGGAGAAGAATTGTGCAGGGGTGGCTGGAGGGAAAGGATGAGTAGTGAAGTCGTGATTCATCTCACACCAATACATGGTGCTCTTCTGCTCAAACAGAAACCTTAGGGCTTAAAGGCAACTTTTTGTCCACTAGCATAACACCTAAATTGCACAAAAGGGAAAATTTCCTCACACATTTAAAAGCTTCCAGTAGGCCAATTCATAAGAAAAATAACACCAACTAACACACATATAGTGAAGAACTCATCTAGCTTTTAATAAGTATGTTGATTGGGTACAATATAGCTGAAGACTAAAATAACTATGCACAAAAACTGTCCTCTAGGAAGGAAATCTACTTTTTACAGGGTTATAATTTAACAAGTCTGTAGCTACTTTATGTTTAGCATTTTTTAACTACAAGGTACTTTTGGTAGCTAGACTTGAACAAGTAAGTGACTATATACTATATGATGAGAGCCATATTTTTCTCTCAGAGATGTTGCATATGAGGAAAAGGAGACAGCTAGAATGAATCTTGTGGTGCTGGATTAGAATCAGAGCTATCAGTTTAATTCCTAGTATGTAAACAGATAGACATCAAAATAAATATCAATGTATGTGTGTTTGTGTGGCTGGGGAATGTGTTGGCTGAGAGAACACAAAACCAACTAGACCTAATAGCAGTGAACATAACCAACACCTAAATATTGGTGTCTAAACATTATTCTTTAATAAAAGGAACCAGGGCTTCTTGGAGAAGTGGGTAATTCTGGGGTTAGAGGAGGCAAATACAGTAAGCCTGAAACATAATGGCAGAAATTAAGGATGTTCTCCAAAAAGAATCAAGATAAGTAAAAAAGATAGAAAGAGCCAACATTTTGGAGTGCACAATGGCCAAGATTTGAGCAGCAAAATAAATAATACTCCTAGATTATGCCCATACAATAAAATATCCATGAGTCTAATATAAATTAAAAACTGAATAAATATATAAATGCAGAATAACTCTTTCTTTTAAAGTATTCTAATCAATATATAGAGAAGAACTGAAGAAAATTCAAAATCACCATTGGACCAAAACCACAGTAACTATTGCAGGCAAAATACACTGATCAATGATGACATCAGTAGCACACAGTCTGAAGAGAAACAGGATATGGGCATGGCTTTGACATACCACCCCAAGATAAGTATTCATTACAAAGTGAATAACATCAACATGACAGGGACGAAACCTAGCAGGCATCACCTGAGCCATGCAATCAAGGTTAAGATCGCCGGTTAACCTGAAAATAGCAGTATTATATACCCCGGATATGATACATACAGAAGGACACAATATCACCTCTGTGGCATTTTTATCAGCAATACACAAACTCAATACAATCATCAGAAAATACCATATAAACCCAAGCTAAGATAAACCCAAATTATAATTTCATCCTTGGAGTCACTGACCACCTTTTTTCAAAAGTACGTAGATCATGAAGGACAAGGAAGGACTGAAGAATTGTCTTAAGTTGGTGGGAGACTGAAGAGGCACAAGAAGCAGCAATATATGATCCTGAATTTGTTCTGGAATACAACAGAGACAGAAAAAAAAAAAAAAAGTGAACTTCCAGTAAGGCCTGTAGTTTATACAAAAGAGATATGGTAATTTTAACTTCCTGGTTTGGATAATTATACTATGGTATGTAAGTTTTTATTTATTTAATAGAAACAGAGTCCTCTCTGTCACCTAGGCTGCAATTCAGTGGCATGATTATAGCTCACCACAGCTTTAAACTCCTGGACTTAGGCATCCTCCCACCTCAGCCCCCTGGGCAGCCAGGACTATAGGCATGCACCACCATGCCTGGCTAATTTTTTATTTTATTATTTTATTTTATTTTTTATTATAGAGATGAGATCATCCAGGCTGGTCTTGAACTCCTGGGCTCAAGTCATCCTCCCACCTCGGCCTCCCAAACTGTTGAGAATACAGGCATGAGAATACTGCACCAGCCTGGTTGGTTCAGTTTCTAAAAGCTGACATAGAGTTAGGTGAACTCCATGTACTATTTTTGCTTTTTTTTTCTGTAAGTTTAAAATTATTTCCCAATTAAACATTAAAACAAATGGTTTTAGTCCTATGACAACACCATGAAATACATAGTATCACACTCTTCCACCAGAAGAGAAAACTGAAGAATAGACAGGTTAAGAAACTTGCCTAAGATTAGCAAGTTAGAACATTCCAGAGGCAGTATTCTAATCCAGACAGTCTGGCTTCAGAGTTCAAGATCTTAACCACTGTGATTTGATGTGGTTTGAGGCTCAGCTAATTCAGAAATATTTATACTTGCTCTTAATTCTGTTTTGACATGCTGGGGTACTACAACATTACATAAAACATAACCATGGAAAAAGAAGTGAATGTTTTACAATCTTCGATGATATGTGATGTAAAAACTGAATTCTCCTGCAACAATTGTCCACCAAATACGTAAAACCATGAACTATTAAGTGAGCTCTTACAAAATAACTGAATGAAACTATTTGCATTCAAAAATGAAAATGCTTCCATGAGACTTTTATGCTTCATTACTAAAAAAAAATCATTAATAATAAAATATATAATGACAGACAGTTACTAATGCAATAAAGTTGCTAAAATGAGATGGAAAATCGCTAATAATGTGTTTTATTACATTCAAAGAAGACTTCACATGGCTGTGGTCTGGCACTGAATTTGCTATAGATAATTAGTAGCTTAGGTCTCTCTGTATTAAAAGAGGTCCTTTTTATCATTGGAAAATTATTTTTAAAACTGATAATTCTTTTGAGGAATGCAAGAAACTTAAAGACTTTACTCATATATAATCAGCAACCAGAAATAACTTAGTAAAAAAATATTTAATTGTTTCCTTCTCTTCAATATGTGTAATTATAAGGATACATAGGTTGTGTATAGCAGTTCAGCCAAAAGAAGCACTCTTTTAATAAATTAAAAACTAGATAAGTGTGAATCATGTAAATATACATTATAATAGTTACAAAATATGATTGAGATGTAAGTTAAATGATAGAATAATATCTCTGAAATTACAGTTTTTTAAACTAGAAAGAAATAATGTTTTTGATGAAGATATGACATCCAAACAAGTAAAGTTAAGTGCTGAATGGAGAGCATGTATTTAATAAGTATATACTCTCCTACAATAAATAACAAACCTAGACTGTTGAAAGTGTTAAAATATGAAAGCTTCATCTTACTTAACGTACACTGAAGTCAACTCAGGAAAAAGAAGGATGTGCAAAAATATTTTTGTGGTGTTACTTTGTGCTTTGTTATAGCTTAATACATAATTTATGTCTACCCCAGTTTCTGCTCTTAAAATATACTATAGGAAAATATTATCTGGATATTCTTTAAGCCTTCCTGAAAAGTACTTGTAACAGAAGCCTTTCCATTTAATGGTTAAAAAAAAAAAAAGTAAATAGAATTTATGTCTGTCCTGGGCCCAATTAAACTTCCATTCAAACTTGTCCTGACTGGAAAATAAATTGCCTATGGATTCTGAATAAGGGTTTTGCACACTTGGAGGGAAAAAAAAAGAAGAGTACATCTGTGGAGAACTATGATTTATGAAAGTATTGATTTCTTTGTTAAATAATGAATTAGATGTCCTACCACAATATTATTTATCAAACTTTTTTGTCATATAATTAAATTGTCACATAATGGATTGTACCCATATAGATTCATTAAATATTAAAAACTACATGTGACACTACTCACCTTATCTTTGGCTAACAACACATTTCCTCTATTCCTTCCCATTAAGGTCAATAAGGGCAGGCACTATCCTCACTATCAATGCTTATCGCTCTTGCCTTCCAAGGCTGCAGTAGCCCTGAGCACATTCCCTTAGCTTCTGCAGGAAAATCCTGCAATGACTGAAAACTATCCACATTTAAAAAGCAAGTGGCATTAAAAAAAATTCATTTAACTCAAGACACTCAACAAATGTGCATAAGGGGACAAAAAGCCTATAAAAATATATATATACTTAGATATATTAAAATTAGATTTGCATTTGACCAGTCTTACCCATGTCAATCACTCCTGATTTTTCCCTGGAACCTCTGCCACAGCTCTGTCTTGTGCTGGGCCTCTGGGTTATTTTTTTTGTGTACCTCACCCTCCATATTTTATAACAACTACAGCCACCCACAGAGCATCAACAGCTACATAAATGTATTTCTGCCTTCTCCTGATCATGAACTCATGTTCCCACTGGCACAGACCTTCCCGTAAGACTAAATTGAAGTCTTCACCATAATTAATACTTCTGGTGGCCACATAATCCATCTTCACTCCCTTCCACCCTACAGATGTAATAGATGCTTGCTTCTCTGCATTTGACATTCAAGGGCTGACATTGTTTTGGAACTGAATTCTTGTATCCCATTAACCACATCCACAGCTGTATAGGGTAGTTTTGCGTGGACTGGGAGATGCTGAGGCAGTTAATAATAAAAGCTTACATTAATTGTATGCTTACTATATGTCAGGCATTATGCTAAACTTTTTACATGCATTATCTTACTCAATCATTATGACAACCATATGAAAGGGGCACTCAGAATTTTCTTGTTCCATTTATGGCAAACTGCAGATTAAAGAGGTTTCGTCATATTTTAAGGGCACATTGCCAGGAAATTACAGCAAGAAGTCAAAATCAAATGTGTCTGTGTTGGGAATCAGTGTGTATAGACTTTGTGCTCCATTGCTTCTCCATGAATAGGTGAAAAGAAAAACCAAGGACCACAGGTAATTTTTAGTCTGCAATCTTTGTAATGGGTTGGTAATTTATTTTAAAATCCAATAATTCTGAGGTCATGAGTTATCTCTGCTGCTATTTTAAGATCTAAAATGTTTCTCTTTTATTAAAGAATGAGGGGATTTCAAAAAGCTCATAATTCCCATAGTGCTTCTTTGTAGAACCCTATCATAGCCTTTTTTATTACAGATGAATTGGAAGCAAAAGTAAAGGTTTTTATCTTCGTAGGCCATAGAATATATGAACTTAAGTGTCTTAGGCCCAGCTGAACTTGTTCTACCTAAAGAGCAGGACTTTTTTGCAGAGAACTGAAAGAATATCTAAAATGAGCGAAGCATTCTGGGAAGTTAAACATGAGTGAAACACAGTCCTTCCCTTTAAAATTTTTCCACTCAATATGAATATAAGTGTTATAAGGAAAGTAATATAGTAAACTTTTAGTCTAGACAGAAAGAGAGAATAAGAGAGAGGGAGGGAGGGAGGGAAAGGACCGTTTTCTGAGGATTTCAGGATAGGATTCAGGGAAGAAGTAGCTTTAGATAATTAGAAACAGATGTTGAAGAATGAGACCAATTAAAGGCATTCAATAAATTTTGGAGTAAATGAATGGGTAAAAGAATGAGGGACTTTGACTATATGGTAAAGAAAGAGAGAAATTTAGGAGAGAAAAGAACTTAAAGTCAGAAATAGAAAAAAAAGGCTTGCAATTGCTTTCAGTAATTACTACAGTATTTATTTTTTATTCTTTCCTGCATTTATTCACAAGTCATATATTGTGTACAAGGAGCTGCCCATTGTATACAGAAGAAAAGCAAAAAAAAAGACACTATGTCCCATTTGTGTTTACAGTAGTTTGAAAAGTATTCAAGGTTTGGGCATAAAAATGGTGAGTTGGGCTTGGGTCAGAGTCTGAAATGCTGGGCTAAGGGTTTGAGACTTGATTCCTAAGGTAATTGAGATTCTTTCACAACTTTAAGAAGAAGAATGAGATGATCAGTTTAGAGTCAATTGGTAGACCAGAGTTTTCTTGGCTATGGAGACACCCTTGTAGTCCTGGGAAAGCCTGAGTTGCTGAGCCAGGAAGAAAGAGGCTAAGTGGAAAGGATTTCTTGTGTGTGGAAAAGTGATAGGAAAAGAAGCTGATGCTCATGCAGAAAGAAGATGCTGAAAAGGTTACTGAGAGTTTGCTTGTAGAAGTTTCAGATTTTCTGAGGATATGGAATGGACGGGCCATTGGTTGGTATAGCTTGTGGCTAAAGCACAGCTGTGAAGCCTAACAACCCAGATAAGAATCCCAAAACCTCCACTTATAAGTTCCAGAACACAGAGCTACTTAATTACTGTAAGTCTTTTTCTCTCATTCATGAAATGTGAATAATAAATATTATCAACTTCTTGCTAATAGTGCAAAGATTAAATATGAATATGCAATTAGAGTATTAGCACAATCCCCTAACAGAGTAAATGCTGAAAAATATTGAAAGTTTCCATGATATACATGTAGACACAGTAATAGGAGTTCAGTTGCTTTGTTGACTCCTTTACCTCTGCCAAAAAGCCTCTCTGAAAGTTATGGATGGGCCATAATGATGATTTGCCTAAGAATCCAAACAGGATACAACAATCACAGCAATTATCTGAACAGAGAGACTTTAATATTTAAACAATTGTTGACTAGGTATAAAGTTGTTGACTAGGTAACTGAAAAGACACAATAGCACTGAGTTTCTACAGAATTAGCAATTCAGTAAGTCATTACCACTCCTATGTCTGGGGGAACAAAGGGAAGAGGCTGGAGTTATTAAGACTTGGAAGCTGGGAAACCTTAGCATTCAGACCTCAGAGAAGGGCACACAGATTGTCTAGGACTAGAGACTGACCTTGAAACAGGGGAGGGCCTGTGAGGCAGAGAACTCAGGAGAGGCGGCATTGCTTGTATTGTTCTGGTGTTTCTGAGGTCAGAATAGGGGTCCCATGCAGTGGGACACAGTTCTCTGTGGCGGATGCGCTACAAAGTCTGGGCTAGTGTCTCTGAGAGGGGCTATGATGTTGCTAGCTCTGCAAGTGCAAGGGGAAAATGCAAACTGGATTCCACTGCTGCTACAACAAGAAATTTCCATGGTTCAAATGAAGAATTTCCCAAGAATTGTAAAGAGCAAGGCCCTTCCTCCTTTAGCCTTTCTGTCTCCCACTAGCGCCCCCTATCAGCAGAGCCTAAGAGACAGCAGAGGACAAAGGAGAAATGGGACTAGCAGAACTGCAGTCCCAACATCACAAAGCCACGTATGGAGAGGTGTGTCTTGGCTGAGAAACAATGGCTTATCAACTGGAACAAAAGCAAAAATAATAATAATAATAATTTTGAAAATGGTTAAAAAATTTGAAAACCTTTTAAAATTCCCACTTTCTCAAATAAACACAGGAGTTAGGATGAATTTTAATGTAACATTGAAGCAAAGATGGTGACACTCTGTAGGATTGTGGACTTAATGGCTGCATTTTTGTTTTCTTAATGGGCTGTGCAAGTGGACAGAATTTTGGTAATCAGGAGTGTGGGAGGAGGAGAGAATCGCCTATCTTGGGAGGACATGAGGCAGACTAAAAAGGAAGGAATACAGTAATTGTCTGAGGAAAAAAAAATTGGGGGAAGAAGATCTAGGTAAAAGTTATATTGAATTTTTTTTTCCTGTGGGCTGTAAAGTAAATGTGGAGGAAAAACAAAAATCATATATATTTTCCGAACGAGATTTGTGGTTGTATATTTATGAATTTACTTACTTAAGATGTTAGCACCAAGGAGAGCCTTGGGTTATAGCAAAGCCAGCCATAAAACATACAGTTACAGTAGGGTTAGAAACACTAAAAACATATCTAAAGGTAATTTTAAAAAATTCTCATATTATTGTGATAGCATGCTTTTGGGATATTAGCATACTTTGTTGCTTATTTACATAAGACCTTGTAATCTATTAAAATAAATGATCAATTTTACTAAAAATAGTGGAAAATAAACATGCAATTCAAATTAGATGGTAAAAATTTTCAACCATTTGAAGCATTAAAAATAAATCTTTAGCTGTGAAAAAAATAGAAAATTTCCGATGAATCTATAAGCAAGTAAAACTTCTAAAATTTGAAGATATTAGAAAGTAGATATATTGAATACTTAAAATTGAATGAAATACACAAAATTATTTTAAACTTAAGAAGCCCAAAGAGAAACGAAAACAAAATGCAATCCATGATCTTTGATTCAATCTTGGACCAAAGAACATTAGAGACTACTACAAGGATTATTTAGGATGGACTGGAGGTGGGCTGTCTATTAAACCATAGCATTATATCAATTCTAAGTATTCTGAGTATGATAATTGTATTGTGATTATATAGGGAAATGCTGCTATGTTTAGGGTAAACTGACATGTTTTCAACATACACTCAAAAGTGTCAAAGAATAAGTAAATCATAAATATATATATGCACACACACATACATATATATGAAGTCAGGTGTTAATGATTGAGGAAAGGTATGTGAGCATCCATTGTACTATTCTTGCAACTTCACTTTGGGTTGGAAATATTTCAAAATTTAAAAATTAAAGAATAAATATCTTATAATAAGGGTAGTTGATGGCATTTAAAAAAACTTAAGCGTAACAATTTTCATTATAATTTAGTTTGTGTAGAAAATTTAAATGTTATGACATTTAAAACTTTTTATTTGCCAAGTTAAAGTTTACATTTTTACTAATCCTGTCTTAATCACAAAATAAGGATATTGGTGTATAAATATTTTATTCGGCCTCTAACTCAGATATTTTGTCATCGTCTGTGAATTTAACAATGGTGTACATCAGGAAATAGAATCTCTTTTCAATTTTGACTTGATTTCAAATCCAGTATATTAGGAAGATAATGTGAATGATTAGTATTCTCAGAGGTGTTTTTTCTTAATCAGAAAGTAACTTTGGAAGAAGAAAAATGTGGCTCAATTTCTAGAAAATATTTTGGAGGGCTTTGTTTCTTTGTTTTGTTACAACTCAAACAATTCTATTTTTTAAAAAAATGATTCTAGTATAGAAGGAAATTAGCCATGTTCAGACACTATGTTTCTTTGGGCCACTATACTGCTAGGTTGTCCTACAGTTTAATACTTCACAAACTGCTACTCCAGCGATTTCAGAATAAACTTTATTACTAAGAGAATTATGCTGTGGAAGAATACAGCTCCAGACATAACACAAGAGAATGTGTGGATTTACTTGTTGCTGTTGCTTTTTTTTTTAAAGAATCTGAATGCCAATATTTCACATTCCTATAACAATTATCTGGTGTGTAACTCAATCAAAACTCCATCTTTTCTAAAAGAATAAGTTAAAAATTGATTAGGTTTAAATGGAGGTAAGAATGTAATCCATTGATCTTCACTGGCCATTGAAGAAATTTTTATATAAGAGATGTTTAGAAATGCAAGTTTAACATATAAGTTACTTGAGAAATACTATTATGTTGACTAATATTGAATCAATGAACTATGCTTGAAAATTATTTTGAAACATTTACATTTAAAAAAAACAGTTGGATGTGAACAGGTATCAGAGTTAGAATCACATTTGTTCTATGAAACTAAAAAGAGAATAAGAATAGAGGAGGCACTACTCTTATTAAACCATATTAACAAACGGTTTAAAATCCATTAATAGTAATATTATAACATTAATGATTAATTAAAACTAGTTGTCAGATCATACATTGTTATTATTCCCTTTTGAGAAGTTATTTAAATCATGAACATTTCTTTGAAGGAATAAAGTCTTTTATAGCTATCTTATATTTAATCTAACATGCCAACAAACATATTACCCACCACATTTCAACCTTCTTACCCATTCATCCCTTTCCAACACAACCTTATCACCAGAGAAAGAAATATATTCAAAAGAAAGTTGAGGTTAAAACAAAAAGTAAAACAAAATAAACAAGCTAGGAATGAGGAGAAAAAAAGAACACAAAAGATGAAAAACTGAAACCAAAAAACTCACTAAAAATGTGCATTGGGTATAAGGTAAACTAAAACAATGTACACTGGCCTCCTGTTTCTACCCACCTTGTTTTTTTGTTTGTTTGTTTATTTTGGTTATTTGAGATGGAGTCTTGCTGTGTTGGCAAGCCGCAGTGCAGTGGCTTGATCTCCGTTCACTGTAACCTCTGCCTCACAGGTTCAAGCAATTCCCCTGCCTCAGCCTCCCCAGTAGCTGGGATTACAAGCACACGTCAGCACACCAAGCTAACTTTTGTATTTTAGTACAGGTGGGGTTTTACCATGTCGGCCAGGATGGTATTTATCTCCTGACCACATGATCCACCCGCCTTGACCTCACAAAGTGTTGGGATTACAGACAGGAGCCACCAGGCCCAGCCCTCACCTTGTTTAAAGGGAGAACACTGCACCATCTTAGGAGAAAGAGTGTGCCTCTCTTCCTTCCCTTCCTTTCCCTTCCCTTTTCTCAGAGCTAATTACTAGGCTATTTTCAGCGTAACATTCTCTAGCTTTGCTTTATAGTTTTACCAAATGAGTTTCTTAATACTGAGTGCTAACCAAGGAGTTCCTTCATTCTTTCTCTTTTTTTTACTGTTTTATTTTTTCTTTCTTCCTTTTTTGCTGTGAGGGAAAATGTTTCCATCCTAGTGAAGTGATTCTAAGCTCCGTTTGCTGATAATTAACAGGTTGAAGTTCTTGACAGTTTTGCAACATTAAGGTACAAGCAGGTAGCAGTTATTTCCAAGCCATCACATTTTGCTCACAAAAATTCTATTTTTACCACAAACATTTGAAGCATGGGCTGAGAGTGGTGGCTTCAAACTGTGTCTAAGCAGAATTCTGGAATAGAAATAATCCCTGAAATGCAAGCATTTTTCAAGCTCTCAAGATGCTCAGATATAGCATAGGAAATAGCATAGAATGATCAACTGGAATACCGTTCAGGGAGCACTGAGATTATTTTTGATTTCAAGAAAATACAGGAAAGGATTAAACCTTAAGACGTTAATAGTGGCTAAAGTATAGTAAAAACATGCACATTAACTTGATCATAAATTTAGCTGTTAAAAGGCCTTTGTTAAACAAAATTTGTGGTCATCTGTATATTTCCACCATTACAAAGTCTAAATCAATTTTATTAGTCAGCAGCCTTACTTTACTTGCAAAGAGTAAAAAAACTACCTCAAATGGCGTAAGTTGTCAAGGAAGAGGAGGGGTTGAAGTTTCCCATAATTGCCAGGTGAAAATGATTTTTAGGCAACTGTGCACATTCAGGCACTCAAAACATCAGGAGTCTATATCTCTCCATCTCTCACCTCAACTTCTCTGCATCTTTAGGGAGAGTTCTTCCTCATGGTGGCCACGATGGCTCCCAGAAGTTCCAGGGCTCTAGCTGTAAGCGCCTGAAAGACAAGTGCTCTACGGTCTTGATAATTCCGTAAAAGGTCACAAAAAAGATCTCCATGGGTATACTGCCCATCCTTGATCCACTGTAGTCCATGTAAGGTATTCTAAGTTTGGCCAGGCCAGGCCCATGCCCTCCTCCTGGGAGACTACAAATCTCACAAGTGCAAGTACTCTGTCTTGTATGTTTTTGTGAACTCAAAATGTAGCATACATAACTGTCACTTAATTTACATTTGCTGAGTGAATTGTCTTAATTTCATTATCTTAATTTACACATGCATTAAATGAGAGAGATGGCTAGCAGCTCAATGTATATTTAAACTGTGGCCCTCCAGCCCTACTGACGCACTGTTATTGCTTGCATTCAACATTAAAAAAATTGAAAAACTATGGGGAGAAAGTGAAAAAATATTTGAATAATTAAGAGTAAAAACTAGTTACACTTTAAAAATATGCCTTTAAAAATTATTTGATTCCGTCCACCTCCCCCTTTAGTTACTTTGGTATTCACATAAGAAAGGACTTGCCTTTCCTCTTGTGGCTTCTAGCTACCCTTGGACCACATAGAAATGTATTTGTCCTTGTTCTTCGTTCTCAGCTTTTCCCCATCCCTTGTTCGCAAGTGTACCTCACTCTCTCAAACTATTGTTTGATCTCAAACAAGTATCTCCCCTTCCTTGCTAGGTACAGCGTTTTCTGGAGGAGATGGTTCTGCTACCTTTGTCTTACCAAATGAAAGATGTGGCTCCCTGCAGGATATCTTACAGAGCAGTAGCAAGAAAATTTACTGCAGCAGTGAAAAAATATGAGCGTAGATGGGACTTCAAAGCAGCTTCATTTCCAACAAATTAGCCATTAGTAAAAAAACTATGCTCTCATTAGGAGACCAAAGGCTAACTCAGAATTACTAGTCAGCCATGATCGTATCTTCCCCTGACCAATTTCAATCACTTCCATCTGAGGTAGTAGCTGTACCCACAAATGAGGTGGATAATTAAAATTATAGTATGTACCATTATCTGAGGATTATTATGTACTAGGCATCATGCTAAGCATTTTATGTGCATTGTTAAATTTCTGTGACAAGACTGTTAGTTGGTATTAGCAATCTCATTTTATAGATCCAAAAGCTGTATTAGGATGCGTCACAACTTACTTGAGCTCACTCAGTGTACAGGGGAAAAGCTGAGATATGAATCCAGCTCTCTGGATGCCGCATCCTATCCTTGTTCATCTTGATTACACTTTTAATATTTGATACATACAAAATAATATATTTCACACAATTCAGCAGTGTAAGAGATATACAACTACATTTATATCTTTAAATCTTTATACTTCATGGCTTTTTTTTGCTTTTTGTAAGCCAACTTTTCTGCAAATATTGAAACAGAGTAATGAAATCTCAGATAATTAGCTGTGTCAGCATCCTGGAAAATACAGCTGAAAGTCATGGTTTCAGTGGGGAGAAAAAAGCAAAAGGAGCCCTAGGCATAAAGTTCCACTAGAAAGTTCAATGATGCTTGAAAAATAAAGAATAGTACCATTAGAAAAACAATGAAGGGTTATGGCCTTTATTTTTTTTTATGCTAGCATTCTAGCATAGTGATTTCTATTCTTCAATATTTTTCAATACATGGGACTGGTAAGTAGTTGTATCTTTTTAACTATTATGTTGACTAAAATATATTAATGATATTTACCATTTATTACTAATTTTCTGAGGTTTCTTTGAGAGAGTTAGTTTCAGTATTCAATAGCCCTATAAATTCCGATTCTAATGACACTGTTGATTTTTTATTTGTTTTGTTTTGCTTTACATAAAACATATATTGTTTTATTTTGTTTTGCTTTACATATACAAATTACACTAAACTTATTAACACGCACATCCTACCCTCTTCCCTTAGGTCAACATTATTGTAGAAATATTGCTTATCTGGATTATGTATGAATGAATTAATTCATAAAACCCATATATTGTCTTCTCTTTCAGTAATACTGTCATAGGAATTCTCAAATGCCTATAGTAGATAATAAACTTACATTCTCATTACAGGGGTAAAGTAACTAACATTTTACTTTTGATATTTGTCTGCTGAATTTTCTAAAGCATGTTCTGTGTATATATATAGTAAAAAATACATATGTATATATAGATATATATTCATGAGAATGATGCAGGCTTTGAAATGCTTAGTGAATTTTACCATTTACTAAGTTTCTCAAGCTATTACAGACAAAGTCAAAGTAATGATTTACTATTTCAAAAATTGTATTTCCTAAAATGAAATGGAGGAAAATGCTGATTCTTGTATCTTACTATGCTGCTTTTTTCTATTATACACACAGAGTTCATCAGCGAAACTGCAGGTTTTATAATTAAATATAAAAATTGAGGAGTTCACACAGATATGCTAATAACTCCATTAAACTTCTCCCTTTATATGTAAATTCGAGCCCAGATGTTGCATCATTTGCAAATCTTGCAATTAAAGCATTTTATAACTTTAGTTATGCAAAGGGGCAGCAGACTGGAAAATGGGTAAAATTGCTTGGCTAGGACATTACCATGGCAACACACTGACCTCAATTCAATTAGTTACCACTGAAGATTCAGCTATTAATTATAGTGGTCAAAAGTGGATATCATCTGGATCGCCTCTTACCTTTTTAATATGGACATTTCTCACTCACCATAAATCTTTGACTTTTAGAGACAAGGCTCCCAAACTGAAGTATTAGAAGTGATACTGCTTAAGTACTGATGGAAGTGAGGGTCAAGAAGGGAATCCCATTTATCAGCCATATTCAGGATAGTTCTTCAACTTTCTGTAATCTAAGCACTCTGTCAGGCAGGCTTCAAAGTTAATATTCATTACTGCTCATATTCCTCATTGAACCCTTAGCATTATGTGTGTCAGCAATTACCTCTCACTTTAGAAAGCCATCATTAATTAGGGCCACAACAATCACCAGGGGGCTTCTGAAATAGATAGATGTCCTATTTTTGGTTGAGTTTTACATTTCTCAGCAAAAAAGTTATTATTTTCTTGGCAGAGTATAAAAGAAATGTTGGCAGTTAATTACAGAGGTACTTTATAAATGATGAAAAAAAATCTTTTGCATTTTTATTGCTCACTTGAAGATAAGAATCTTGTAGTCAGTGAAGGTAAAACATACTGTTATTACAGAGCATGTTTTAATAAGTGCATCTGTAGTCCAAAATAATAAATGCTTTCAGACACACCAAAGCATGATCACCAACCACCCTAATACATCAACACTACACAGATCATGGCTTCTTCATTCAACAAAGATTAACTGACCATCTACTGTATACGAGGCACCATTCAGCATGCTAGGGTTATAGGGATGTCCAAGGGTGACAAGATCTCTGCTGAGTTGGAAGGAGATAGAAACATAATCATATGAAAGAAAAATAGATCATAAGAAGTGCTATACCAAGAATTAAAACAAAGCTAGAGAATTACCAGATATCCATTTTAGGTAGTGTTATCTCTAGTGCTAGTAGTGTAGATGAAAATAAGTAAACAATTTCAGAAAAAAATTTTGTTGATTATTGTATATACACATATACATGTATATACACACATATACATATATATATATATATACACATCTATATGTGTGTGTATATATGTATATATACATAAATTTAAAGTTAAAATAAAAAATAAGGATACCTTAATATTCACTTGATTTCACAACAGGCCCATGCATGAGAATGTTGGTCAGCTCTAATAAAGAAATTTATTTGGTTAAAGTTGAAAAAGCAGGGTTACGATTTTTTTAATTTTATGACTAGTATGGCTGGGAACATTCCCGATGCATATGTGCAAAAGTTTCTCCTATTATTATTCGAAGAGATGGAGTTGATGATTTTTATCATAAGAGAATAGTCAAGATTCTGTCAACAGCAAACTGAAGAGATAAATTGTCATCTATTCTACCATATAAAATATTATATAGATTGGAAAATGTATGAAACATGGCTAAATACAAACAAGATAAACTATTAATACAAAGTTGTATGAAAAATAAGGACCTGTAAAATTACATGCTAATATTTACAACAATAAATTTCAACAAACCGTTTGAAATATCCATAAGGATGGTATGTGTGTATACATTTCTTTTTCCGTAAATATATGGATCTTTTTCCCCTTTACGAAAAGAAACAACAATGATAACTTTCAAGATATTAGTTACCTTTGCTGGAGGAGGGAAACAAAGGGATGGGGTACAGAGAGAGCACAGTTTCATTTAAGCTTCTGGTACTCTAGTTTTTGAGTTAGGGTATGGATTCATTGTTATTCATTATATTATTAAAAATTAATGAACCAAAGAGAGAAGAAAAGAAAGAAAAAAGAAAGAGAGAGGCAGGCAGGAAAGGGAGAAAGAATAGGGAGGGAGGATGGAAGGAAGGAACGAAAGAAGGAAGGAAGGAAGGAAGGAAGGAAGGA
>NW_022436948.1:30315083-30385827 GCF_009761245.1 Sapajus apella
GAAGGAAGGAAGGAAGGAAGGAAGGAAGGAAGGAAGGAAGGAAGGAAGGAAGGAAGGAAGGAAGGAAGAGAGGGAGGGAGGAAGGGAAGGAAGAAAGATATTAAGGGGGTCCAGTCATTCCAATTGATTGGAATGCATCATAAACTAGAGACTATGATTGATCCAATGTATTGCAACACAAAATTCTTAAAAATAAATATACACTTTTATTGTATGACACTATTACATATACCCAACAGACTTACTTTAATAATAGAATAATTTCTTATAATGTATGGTTTAATGATGGCATGTTATTCTTGCTTTGGATATTATAGATTTTAATGTATCTAGTTTAAATCATATTGATTGAATTATTAAACAACTATTCCAAATCTTAACTCAATTTTAAGTATACTGAGCAAAAGCAGCTAAGAGCAAACAATAAAACCTAGAAAAATGTATACAATAAGTTCATTGTGATGGAGTTTTATGAAAAACTTTTTGTGACTAAAAGCACAAGTTGTGACTAAAGTTTTTTGAAGAAATTCTTGTGACTAAAAGCTTGTTGCTTTGTGACCCCAGTGACACATCACTGATGGAAGTTAAAATTCCACAGTAGGTGTCAGTAACTGAAAGTTCCTTGTTTACTTATCACTGTCTAAGTTAGTTAAAATTGGCATGAAAAGTGTTGATATTTTGTGTTCCCATAAAACATTATTATATACACTGTAATGCAATCAGTACCATTAGCATTTACATTGCTAAGCAACAATAATAGCCTCCCGAAAACACTACACATAACGCTATCAATCTTTTCTCTCACCAAGTACATTACCTGCACTTCTTTTGAAGGCACTACTTATAAAGATCAGTTAAAACTGGCCAGGAAAAAAAGCCATCTCTCCAAAATTGACAAGTAGAAGCATGGGTAGGAGAAAATAATTGTTCAGAATTGAAAGAGCTGCCTACTTTATGGGCACTTGTAAGAAGGCTCATTACCTTTTTTTTTTTTTTTTTTTTACATTTGTGGAGACCTCAAGAAACTGACTAAAGCTGCTGCATCATTAGTCATTTTTCCCACTGTCAACTTCAGACTCTGAGGCATTGTGGCAGCCTTGAACTTTCAGTCACTGCTCTTTTGCCTGAGGGCACTAGGAAATCAGTAAAGTCTGTAGTGAAAAGGATTATCATCTAAACCCCTTCTTACTTCATCATTGTAACCAATTGCTTGACTCTCATTTTATGCAAAATTAAAAGTTAGCAACATTATGATTGCAACCCTTGGTCTTTAACTGGCTCCCTATTTTGGAGAGATACAATTCAAATGCTGATCAAGTCTCTAAGCACCTTGCTTGATTTTCTTTTTTCTCTTTAGATTTCTTATCTTGAATTCTTCTTCTTTTTCCTATACTTTTCCTCTGGCCACTTTCTTATGCCTTTCTTTTCTTGTTTTCTTTTTCTTTTTTTCATGATTTTAAAAATATGTTTTAAAAAATGGCTACGTATGGTGGTTCACCCCTGGTGTCCTAACAGTTTGGGAGGCCAAGGCAGAATAATCACTTGAGCCCAGAGTTCCAGACCAGCCTGGGAAACATGGTGAAACCCTGACTCTCCAAACAACAACAACAACAACAAAAACAAAAATATATGTATATATATATATACACATTAGCTGGGCATGGTAGCACGCACCTCTGTCCTAGCTACTTCAGAGGCTGAAGTTGGAGGATCACTTGAGCCCAGGAGGTCAAGCCTGTGGTAAGCCATTATCACACCACTACACTCCAGCTTAGGTGACAGAGCAAGATCCTCTGTCAATACATAAATGAATAAATAAAGAAATAAAATATGTTAAAATAATAAAAACTATATTTAAATTTACATATTATAGAATTACTTTAAAAAGTGTACATTTTCTGTAATTCCAATACCCAAACATAGTTACTATTATCTCTTTTTACGACGTGTTCTTCCAAATGCTTCTTTCTATGTACATAATAATAGATTATGTTAGTCTTATATAAAATATGATGATACTTTACACTTCCTTGAAACTTGTTGAAACTTGCCTTTTTAACTTAACAGTGTTCCTCGAGTCATATCTTTTCATGCTAGGATATACTACACATACTTGTCTCATTCATTTAGCTGAATTATATTCCACTGAACAGCTTTTAAGCTTATTTTATTTAAGTTATTCCTTATTAATAGTTATTATGCTTTCATAAAGAAAAATACAATGATGGTATAAATTTCCCTAAGATAAATTTCTACAGTGAAGCCTTTGTACATAGGATACGTTTTTGAAAACTTATATTGTGGAGCCAGTTCAGAGTTATTTTGGACATACTGATGTTCACCTCCCTTAGAAATACTTAAGGAAGGCATTAAGTATAGATTTGCACTTGAATATTCAATTCTGGAGTGCAGTGAAATAATCTAGGTTTAGCTATACATTTCAGATAATCCATGCCATGATGATTTATTATAATGCTATTATATCATATTATATGACTAGTATTTGTCTTTGATATATTTTCCAAGAGCTGGGGGAAGTTGAGAAATGTGTGTGAAAAATGTGTGTGCATATTTATACATATACATAAATAACATGTATAAATATATAATTCCTACATAATGTATATAACATAATACTCCATGACAGAGTCCCACATCTATATTTATCCATCTACATGTAATATGACTTAAGGTAGTATATTGCTCTGTATACTGTTGGCCTGTGAGAATTGGCTTACCCTGTACTGTAATTTCTCTCAGCTAATGGGCTGTGCCTTATTTTTTCTTCCATTTCCTGCATATCCTGGTACCCATAATGGCTGACCAAGACAAAACCTAACAGATATTTTAAAAGGAAGCCTATGACTTAGACGTTAAAATGCAAGTTTAAGAAAAAATAGGAAGTTAATATTTTAAACAATTGGCTGAAGAAGCAAAGAGCTTGTTGGGATTAATAGAAGTACTTTGCCATTAAGGAGGGAAAGTAAATAAATAAATAAACGACTTTGCCACCACTGAGGGTTATTCAGCAGTTGTATGAGTGAGAGATGGGAAAAATCATGGCCAGGGTACGTCCAGTCTTAGATGATTTGAAGGGGATGAAGGAGCCATTGTCAATATACAGTGCTAAGAACATTTTTCCCAGTAATTATGCTTTAAAGACCCTTTAGAAAACTAAGTAGCAAACAGTCCCCTTTCCAGACCTGTTTTGGTCAATTGAAGATTTTTGTGTCTTCCGGTATGGACTGTAGACAAATGCTGGCTGGAGAAATTTGTTACTGGCTATTAATAAAATGAATAGAGAAATTGAGCATAATCATTCATAAGAAACGTTTATAATGATTAGGCAGAGCAATTTTATGCTTGTGAAATCAATAATAGTTTTATTGGATGTGCATTTTGTCTTTGGATTCACAAATTTGTTTTCTAGCACTGTGTTTTCAGTGTACTTTACTGAATATCAGTAATATCTGCAAGAGATTAGAAATGTTAAATGTCAAATTAAGTGGCCTTTTCCACAGATATTTTGAAAGGCACTGGAGATGACCCAGAGGAAGAATATAGCAGGTACAGTGAATCGAAAGATTAGTATCAAATCTGTAGTTCCCTTGGATTTCTCAAGGCTGAAGACCACAAATCAGGCTCACTCGTGGTCCTTATATGTATGAAAGGGTGTTACTGGTTATTTAACTGAAGAATGGGCTACACCATGTTTAGAGCCCCAGTGCTTTTCAAGGCCATGGTTATAATTGCCGCACCAAATAAAAACATTAATTGGTTGATTTAAAGCAAGACCTATAGAAGCTGTTATCCACTCAAATGCATTGTCAATAAATCATTTTTATTTAGGTCTTTCTAATGATTATGCAGAAATCATTTCTAGTGTTGTAGTTCATTTTAAAACATTAAGAGCTTAGTTGTTGCATTTCCCCTGAATAACAGCAAGAGCAAATATTTTATGAACTAATGATTTGGTGAATTTATTTATGTAAATCAAGTGATTTTGATAATTAGGCACTCAGAAACTATACCTATTGAATGTTTATGAACTTATTCATTTTAAGTACTTAATTTTTTTCTTCAGCTAAACCTTTCTCTAATGTACATAGCCTATTTATCTATAGGTAGATAGGTGAGGATTTTTTTTTCTTAAAAATATTAAAATATGTATAGGGTAATGGAGAATTTTACAAGATATTAGATACAGAATATTTCTCAAGAAAAGTAATGAAAAATGAATAAATAGAGAAGCAACCACTTTTAAGTGAGTAGCTAGACATTTTTCAGCCATAAAAGTCCCATTATCTATATTATCAATTTTATTTACATGTTAATTGAATTTGTTTGGTCATTGTCAAGTGACTAAGATAAAAGTCTCTAAAGTAGATACAATGTTTTATGCAGTTTCTGGAAGTTTCTAGCTGTAAGTAGGCCAAATCAGAAAGTTTGAACAAGAAATTTTAAGTGACCTGAATACTCTAAAGTAGGAAAATACAAGAATGAGAAGACACAATCATGAGATTTTTGAAAACACCATTTAATGTAAATCAAAAAATATTAGTTTAGGAGTTTATTTTGTCAAGGTTAAGGACATACCCATGACAGAGCCTCAGGAGGTCCTGAGAATGTGTACTCAAGATGGTCAGGTTACAGCTTGATTTTATATATTTTATAGGGTCAGATATTACATGCAGGCATCAATTAATACATGTAATGTATACATTGATTCTGTTTGGATAGGTGGGATATCTTGAGGGAGTTGGGAATCCAGGTCATAGGTGAACTCAAATATTTCCTAACTGACTCTTGGTTGACGGAGTTGTTTTGCCTAAAGACTTGAAGTCAGCAGAAAGAAATGCTTGGGTTAAGATAAGGGAGATTTTGGAAGCCAAGGTTCTTGAAATTCAGATGAAGCCTCCAGGAAGCAGGTTTCAGAGACAATAGGTGGTAAAAGTCTTCTTATCAGAACTTAAAAGTTGCTAGACTCTCCTGAAAAGATCTAATAAGAGAAGGAGATTGTCTACAGAATGTAAATTTTCCTCACAAGAGACAGCTTTGCAGAATCATTTAAAAACATGTCAAAAAATATATTTTGGTGTAAAATACTTCAGTTTCTTTCAGGGCTTGTTATCTGTTATGTGATGATATACTACAGTCAGTTGGAATTTGGTATCTTGTTGCTACAAAGAGTCTTTTTTGTTAGTGTTAAAAATAAGAGCTTGGAGCTGCAAAGAAAATGAGCATTTGAACAGAAGTTTCTCAGCAAGGCAAATTAACTTCTGCAGAGTGGTGCTACTTGTAAGTCTGGTCACCAGGAGAGCACACTGAGCAAAAGAGGGAAGGGGTTTCATCCCTAACACAATCAGTCCCTGCTACTGTGTGTGGTCTCCATTGGCTGGAGTTGAACTGTACAATCTAAGCTGATCTTGATTGGCTACTTCAAATGGAGCAAGGGTGAAATCTACAAAGGTGGAAAAAGAATTTGGGAAGGAAGGGAGAGGCTGTCTGCTATGGTATGAGACATGTCTAGGCATGTCAAGGCACAGCACAGGTGAGAGGGTCAGTTTGCAATAGCAGGGAGTTACAAAGAACAAGGAAGTTAGGCTTTGAAAAATGGAGAACAAAGAACAAGGAAGTGGAACAGGCTTAACCTTTGAAGAGGAATTCGCTGTATCTAACAGCAGTCTTAAGTTGTTCATTTTAATGTTAACTCCAGTCAGTTACTCCTGAATTCCAAAGAGAAGAGGGTATAATGAGACATATTCAATGCCCCACTTCCCATCATGGCCTGAACTAGTGTTAAGTTAACTTTGGAGATTCTTGGCCAAAAGAAGAGATCCATTCAGTTGGCTGAAATTTGGAAAGCTCTATTCTGAGGCCAGAGTGATTCTTCTAAGTCAACTGACCATGTTACCATAGGGCAACTTCTTCTTTTTAAAAAAATTTTTTTCATTGTTGTGGGTACATAGTAGGTGTATGTATTTATGGGGTACATAAGATATTTTGATATATGATTACTTTTTTCTTCCCTTATTTTCCTCTAGTAAACTTTAATTAAACGCCTAATTCTGGAGGCACTGTGGATTCAAAAATATCAAAGATATGTTTCTCACTTTTGAGGAACTCAGATTTTTTTTCAGAGGATGAAAATAAACATTATAGTCAAAGTGGAAGAATGGGGTAGTGCTAATGGGAGTCAGGGGAGAAGCACCTAACTCAATTTCAAGAGTCATAGAATACTTTTTTCAGTGAATGTAATGTCTCATCTAGACTTTAGGTATGTATCAGCAATATGGAAGGGCTAGGAGAGAGAATGAAATGCAGCGGATAGAAGAAGAGCTATATCAGGAACAGGGGACAGTATGAGCAGAGTTGAGGAGTCAGGAAGGAAAACAGTTTGTGCAATTCATTTAGTTGAATGGTGACACGTGAGGCAAGGAGTAAACTGATATGAGCACAGATAGCTCAGTGAGAAAGAACATGGAGTGTCCTTTACCAGATGTGGAACAAATTGAACTCAGGTCCACAGATGAACAGGGAAATGCAAAAAAATCTGAGGTAGATAAGTCAGGGTCAGACTTGGATTTTATATACACTATCCTAACACCCATGGAGATTTTAGAGGAAGTGGATCACAGAAAAGAAGTGTGGTTAGTAGTTTAGGTATAAAATAATGTATATCTGAGCCAAGAAAGTGTATCAGTGGAAATGTTTTTCAAGACCTGCTTGAAAAATATTTGAAAGGGATAAAATATGCTGGACATGAGATGCAAAGGAAAAGAAGAGATCAGGGATGTCTCCAAGATTTTTCTTGGGCAACCAACTGAGTATTGGTACCACCAACAGACAGAGAAATTTAGTAAGAGAAATCAGTTTCAGGGGTGAAGAAGATGAGCTCATATTTAGGCAGACTAAGTTTGTAGAGCCAGGGTAATATCCACATGGAATGCGTGGCTCAGAAAAGATCTCTGGGCTGCAGAATACATTTTGCTATCTTCCAGATATAGCTCCTTTTTGAAGGGAGGGCAGTAAAAGACAGAGATGAGATGTATCACAGCCTTCAGAAAGTCTTTCCAAAGATTGTTTAGTGCTTCAGTAGCCTTTTCTTCCTAGCTTTATTCTAACAAACAAATTGTTGTGCCCCTGCCTTCACCTGGAATAGCTAGGAATAATGACAGACAAGTGACTGATCATAATATATGGCCAAATAAATAAAGATAGGAACAAATCTCCAGGGGTACGGAGAGAAATTAGTCATTCATTATGACGTTAATTGGAAGAAAGAATGAGGCCAGGCTCCAAGTGAAAATGAAATTTGAGCTGAGACTTGAAGACTAGTTAGGGCCTAATTGTGCAGAGCAAATACACAGTTTGAGTTAAGAGATAAGAAATAGCCTAAGAAAATGCATTTAGCTGGAAGGCCTGGAAGTGACAATTGTTGACAGGATAGTGAGCATGTGGAGAAAGGGGGCAAAAGCGTTTAAAAAGAGAGAGCTGGGCCAAATGATGGAAAGAGCATTTTAGTTCCAGGCAAAAGGGACCAGATTTTAGTTTTTAGGCTATGCCCTATGGGGAAGTTTGTCAACACTGAGGACACAACTAGAATTGTGCTTGTGAAAATTAAACAGGCAACATTGTGTAAAAGGGGTTGATATAGATCACAGAGGCTATTATATCCATTCTAATTATCTAATTTGAGAAAAGATTAAGGTCTGATGTTGGGTAGTGACCAGTGGAAGTGGAATGGAGAGTAAAGGTGGGAGACTTGTTGAAAGAAGATATCTTAAGTGCTTGGAATAATTCAAGGTTAGGGAAGAAAAACCGAAGGTTACTAACATTGATACCAGGAAGGATCACGTGCCTACTTACTAACTGAGCTTGGGAAAAGAGGAAATACCGTTTAAAAGGAAATATATCAAGATCACATTTGAACACTGTGAATTTGAAAATCTGATGGGACATACATAGGAAAAGTCCAGAGGGCTCTGGAATTTGAGTCCGGAGTTTGGGACAGAGGTTTAAAGTAGAGATAAATATGCAAAACTTATACCTTTGTTATATGTTTGAAAAAGCCTTCAGGTCACGTAGGTTGGAAATGTAAAAAAGATATGTAGGTTTCTACTGTAACCTCCACTGAAATCAAATCAAATTTTCTTTCTTTCTTTTTTTTTTTTTTGAGACGCGAGTTTTTCTCTTGTTACCCAGGCTGGAGTGCAGTGGCGCGATCTCAGCTCACTGCAACCTCCGTCTCCTGGGTTCAAGCAATTCCCCTGCCTCAGTCTCCCAAGTAGCTGGGACTACAGGCGTGTGCCACTATGCCCAGCTAATTTTTGTATTTTTAGTAGAGATGGGGTTTCACCATGTTGGCCAGGATGGTCTCGATCTCTTGACCTCGTGATCCACCCATCTCGGCCTCCCAAAGTGCTGGGATTATAGGCGTGAGCCACCGTGCCCAGCCCAAACTTTCTTAAGAGTAAAGAATAAGTCTTATTTTTCTTTAAACATACCCTCCTCAACTTCCCATGCATTGCTGGGTGCTGGATATCAGTAAGCTCAGTAAATCTTTAGGTAGTTGAGTTGAATGGAATAAAGTAAAATATAATTAAAAGTGGTCTAAGCAAAATATTCAGGAAGTTAAGTCATAATGTTTAAGGGACAATTGAAGAAGTCAGAGCTGATATTGGAGTGAGGTGATGTCAGTCAAGGAGAACCGGGAGACAGTACTGGAAAGAATGTGATCAACAGAATCAAATGCTGCAGAGATGAGTTGTGTGAGGACCAATAAGAGGCAGCGTGTGAGATTCGTGGTTGAGTCTGTCTCAGATAGAACCATTTGACAGAACCATTTTTTTCCCAGTATTTTGAGATCTGTCAAAGCTAGATCATGGCTGAGGCGTGTGTGGAAGTTATATATAAACTACTCTCTCTTTCCATTCAATGTTTTCCTTTCCTCTTCTCGGCTTCCTGATTCTTTCTTTTCAGATTCTGCATCCATATCTCCATTTCTTATTGTAGTCTCTGCCCTGCCTAAGTTGTAAGTCTGATAATATTGAACTAACAAAAATACTTCACATATACTATTGTAATCCTTACATTGTGAAGGAGATATCAACATTCCATTTGAATAATTGATATTTCAAATGAAGTTTAAATATGTTAAATAACTTGCTTAAATTTATGTGGCCAGAAATTGAGTTAATATATGAATCATATCGGATGTCAAATGTTGCACCCGCATCTTCTGATATCTCTGTTTTCCCTCTTGTGAATGCACTAAACTAAAATTCTAAAGTCCTAGACCACAAGCCTCGTAGGTCTGTTCTCACTATACCCAAATTTCAACAGCAAAGATTTTTTAGGCCAATGATGAAACAATACCAGTCAGTATATTCAGCATACAAGTTTTTCAAGGCTTAATGTTAGGAATTCTTAAATTCATATCTCAGCCTCTCAAGAGGAAGTTGCTCACTTCCTTTGGTTCTTGACACTATGAATGACCAAGACTCTGAACTTAAAACATAAAATTATTTTATCATATTATATCAGCTTATCATTTTAAACTCATATCCCTTTCCAAACTTTCCATAACACTTAATATAGTGCTTTTTAAATATAACTATATTTTATTTATTTAAATCATTGTGTGATTTTGTGTGTGTATACATATATACATAAGATATATATATGTGTGTGTGTGTGTGTGTGTGTGTGTGTGTGTGTGTGTGTGTGTATATATATATATATGCCTCTAAGTATATTGTCACATAAGCAAACTATCCACTTTGTTTCCATTTCCTACAGCTATAAATGTAGCTATTGTAGATATTTTTCAAACTGCTAGGAAAATGAATAACTGTGAAGATTGTTACTCTACAAATCAGGACATATAATTTGAAACTCTCTGGGGTTAATTTTACTTGTGCTTAGCATATAACACTACAATTTTTCAGTATACCAACTTTATTTATTTCTTTAATTGGTCTGTGAGCTGAAGTTCTCAATGATGACCAACTGTTAAGCAGACAATTTAACTGTATTAGGAGACATCAGTCCTTCATGGCCCAAATGTCCTGCCTGATGACACTTATTTCAAGCATAACTTGTAAAACATTATCAGTATACCATAGTCTTGTTTTTAATTTATATTGAACAGTAAAACATTAATGAATTTGGGTATCTGAGCAGAACCATGGAGTTTTAAAAATGTAGCTGGAGGTCTTGAGTTCAAGGCAAATGAAAACACCAACATTGGAATATTGTTAACTGATTCTGACCCCATATTTCTCAGGACTCAGTTTATTGGAAAGTGAGAAATCTAGTCCAGCTGATTATTTCACATCTAATATCTCACCCCACCATCAAAACCATCCTGACTTTTAGGCTGATTTCAATGTTTTTCTCACTGCTAAAAATTTAATCAAACCAGTTTATGTCTGATTCACTTTATTATCAAGACATAAGCACCTTTTGAAAATAATTATGTTATTGATTCCATTTCTTTTTAAATCTTGTCCATGTGTTCAAAAAATAACTAATAATGATTTAGAAAACTGTTATCCTCAGCAGTGACAGCATTTCATCAATAGTTTATTGATTTCTTCTCTGATAATATTTCTCTGTTAAGGACATGGCATATATAACATTGCAGAATGCATTTAACTCAGAGGAACAGGCTTATACTCATTTGCATATGTTGTAAAAATATATTTGCATATATTCACAGGGATGTTCTATGGTGGCAACATACTTGTGTTGAGAAACTGACAAAGGTGGTGAAATGCATGTTCCTTAATAGCATAAAAATGTTCCAGGGGAGCAGTCACAGGTGGGGACAGTAAGATTTTTAAATCATACAAAGAAGATAGCTCTACCTCAAAGTGACTTTTGGATTGGTTATTGATAGATAACTGTGGAAACCGTAAGAACTGATGACAACTTGCCAATCTACCTAGAATACAATTTAAAATATTTCATACATTCAATATAAACATGTTTCCCAAATGCAGTCACCTGGATTTTTTTGTTACTATAAAAGCAGCTATTGAAAGCAAATGCAAATCAAATAATGTTTTCCAAAAACATAGAGAAGGTTTGGGCTTTTTTGTGGGTTTCTGTCCTCTTGATTTCTATTCCTTTGCTTTCTCTGTAAGCAGTAGTGGTAGAAAGACCACTATGTTATTAAATAACTGATCTCAAACTAAAATTTAAAATAAGCAGATTAGAGATCAAATCAGACAAAACAAAATTAATTTTATATATTTCAACTGAACATTAATGATTAGTGTATTTTAGAGTAATCAGGCATAAACTTTTTTTGTAAATGTTATTATTGTTCTTATTATTTAGGGCTATTTTTAGCAGTGATCAGACTTCTCGGCTCATAGGTACTCTAAACAATTTTAAACTATATATTTCTCATTCTTTGATATCTCAAGAATTTTTCTTATTATATAATAAAAGATAGAAAATGTTAAATATTTCATAAGATTACATAAATGATTATAATTATGACAAATATTCTACAGCATGATTTGATAAAAATAGGTTTTTATGCACTACCGAATATAGCACAGCATCTGAAAAAAAAACTATGTAACATTTTTATCCATAGATTTTGTCCAATGTATCTCAAAAATTTTGTAAGCCCCTGAAGCATGTTATTTAGATGTTTAAAAATGAGTTGTCAAGAATTCTAGTGCTGTGGCTCTTATGAATTCGAAAAATCCCCATAGAGACCAACATGCTTCTCTTTCTATGCTCAGGACCAAACAATATCATTAGTCCATGTGGAAATTACAAACTCAGGCTGGAGTGCAGTGGCGCCATCATGGCTGACTGCAGCCTCAACCTCCTTGACTCAGATAATCCTCCCACCTTTGCTTCTGGAGTAGCTGGGACTACAGGAATATGCTACCAATGCCAGCTGTTTTTTTTTTTTTAAAATTGTACACAGAGAGACTTGCTACATTACCAGGGCTTGTTTCAAACTCCTGGGCTCAAGTGATCCTCCCACCTCAGCCTCCCAAAGTGCTGGAATTACAGGCTGCACCTGATCCTTAAATATCGTTAGAGGCCAATCAGGTATCTTCCATAGGTGAAGTCCCTGGTGGAAGAGGGCTTGGTCAATAAAACCTGCTAGATATGGGCAATTTAGGTCCTACCCAAAGACATCTAACTTAAAAATCAAAAACAAAAGCCCAGAGATGGGCCAAGCAAAACCGCTGCATAGCTTGAGTTGAAGTAACTCCTTTATTCACACCCAAAGTTTGAAATAAGATTAATTTGATTTACCAAGGAAAACCTCCTAGAAAGATGGGGCATAAATTTCAGAATTCTCCCACAATTAGGATGTGCTTTGCCTGTTAAAACAAATTAAATTCAGACTAGCTTGGAGCTTCCAAACTCAGAGAAAAAAAAAAAAATCAGTTAGCATCTAATGTTGCCATGGTAGTAATAACGAGACTTGTTTGGTCACCTATAGTTTATTTCTGAGGAATTCAAAGTGTAATTTGAGAAACAGGAAAATAGAAAAGCTGACTGCAGCGGTTGGGATGGTTTTTTCTTTCATCTCTGGGGGAAAAGGATGGCTAAGAGGGCAAATGGAAGATCTGCCATGAAAAATAGACTGTAAGGCATTTTAGGAGGCAAACTTGACATGAGATGCCCTTTTGTGTAGGAGAACGAGAGGGGCATGGCTCTCTCACGAAGTTATTGTACTCCTAAGTTTAGTATTCCAGATCATGATGTTGAAACATATCGAAACAGGCTCCTCTGACCCTAAGAAATGGGAAGTGCTCTTTTCATCCCATATTATTATCCTTTCTGTGTTTGAAGGGAAACCCACTCAATCCTATCAAAACTGCTAAGAAATGGGGTGAAAACTGATGAAAAGAGAAAGCATTATAGATGTTTCAGGGAAAATAAAATGCTCTCCTAACACTGCTTCTATGCAAATGCATCTATAAAATATTTGTGTAGAGCAAAGAATTCCATTTATAAAAAGGTAAAAACATAACATACTTCTTCCTTTAGCTTGGGAAAATAGCTTTCATTTAAGCAAAGAGGACAAGAATAAACCACACAACAGGAAGCCCTAGGTTACAGTAATCTGGGTTTGGAGGCCAAGAAAGAGGGAATACAAAAGAAATGTGCAACCGGGAAACCAGCGTAAAGGTTCTGTCAGTCACGGGTAAGGCCGTTTTATTCTACTGCCATCTCACCTGTTCTGCCACCCTGCCTGCCCCCTTTCTTTATAAGAGAAGCAATAAAACGACAGATACGGGAGTAAAATGTTAGCATATTCTTTGGCTTCTAAACTGATGGACCTCCATCAGACAGGGACCATAGTTCTCTCTGGGACACAGATAAAAGCAATGTGGTACATGCTCAATGCTATTGTATCTTAACTACTGTTGAGAGCTGAATTGCCATTACTATTGCTGCTCGCAATATTCATTAATTTAATTAACCCTTTGTTTTCATCAAGACATTAACCGCTCGAGTTTTCTTCTCAGCACACATTCTTTTATTATACCCTGTGAATTCAAATTTGAAGCAGAGCCTTTAATTCAGGGAGACTTGCTTTCTCATACTACTCAATATGTCTAATACTTTCTCAATTGTGCTTCTGGAATCATATTTTTTCCCATGATAAGGCATATGCTAATTTGTATTAATATAATTAAGGCTGAATATAATAATGTGTCTTATATAATAAAATATTGAAGTTACATGGTTTATGAATTTTATATTTATTTAATAATTCTCATTTGTTTGCATTTATGCAAAAATACCTTCTATAATATTTAGGTAGATATATAAACCTTAGGAAATGGTTATAAAGTCTTTATAAAACTGGCATGCAAGTTAGTTTTAATTAGTGTTTTCCTTTAAAGGTTCTATGTATTTTAGCTTTTATAAACTTTATAAATTTTCCTGGCTTCAGTAAGTTTTCTTTAAGAAAGAATGACATAAATCCTGTAGTAGGGTGTTTTTTTTAAAATAGTAGTTTCTTTCAGGTGTGTTTCTAGACTAGTTTTGCCAGAGAAAGGTCAAATTATTTGGCCTTCATCATCCCATGGGTTTATAAAGAAGGAGGGATCAAATAGCCTCTGTATGGCTGTCAGAAATGTCACCTATATTAAATATACTACATAAAAGTCAGTCACCAAGTGTCAAAGCAGGGATTTAAACCTAAAGCCATCTGGCTCTAGATGCTATGCTTTCTACCCACTGGGCAAATCTGCATTCTTAATTCATACTGATATATGCTATAAGGAGCATGAAAGGGTGACCACCTCTGCCTTGCTCACCATTGTGTAACTAGAGCCTTTCATGGTGTCACAATGAATAAATTTACTTGATAATAAAGAGTACATGTATTTAAAGTATTTAGTACAATTGCTGTTTTACTTTATATTAATGATAAATTATCAATTATAACATAAATTTATTATTACCATACTACAACTATTGTATTCACCCTCTAGAAATGATTTTATTTTTGTTAGTTTTATGCTATTATTGTTTTTAAATTTGATCATTTTGTATGTTTGACTTATGAACCCTTAAAATGAATGCATTATTTTAGAGTAACTTACTTTTTTTTTTAATGCACTGGTTGGCTTTATTCTAGATGCTGTGAATAACTCACAGTTTCTCGTCCTCAAACAGTTGACAATCCTGTTGGAGAAATTGGCAATAAATAAATGAAAACTTAAGAGTACTTTAAAAGCAATATGCCATAAGGCATTATGTGCTTAACTAACAGACATGTCTTTTCTAAATATTCATGTAAAACAGAAATAATTAATGGCTATATCTAATTGAGGTAAATTTTAAATAAGATTACTCAAATGCAAATGGAAAAATAAGTGGGATATTATATTAGACATAAATTCACTTTGTGCTTTTTTTCCCCCTCATGCCATACAGGTCATCTAAATATGAGGTACTGTACTCATGAGTACTTGGAGAGTAACATTGGCCTTCTCCCCTGTAGAATGTAAAACCTAAACTGAAACCACCACTTCTTTAATATTGACACGTTAGCCAAAATACACCCTGATTTGAAAAGCTATTCACCCTTGAGTGTATTTTAACATTTAATATTGTCATTTGAACAGCATGGGCCATGCAATACTTCTCAGGAAATATAATTTCGAAGCATAAATCTGAAAATTCCAGTCATTTATTCTCATAAGTTGCTATTTTGTAACTTTAAAATCACAGATAAAGTTTCCTTGCTTAGCAATACAATATTGAGATATAGGGAGGAGATAATTTAAATTACTGCTATAATTTAAATAGTACAGTAAATGCTATACGATTTTTTAATCTGGAAGCCTTAAATTAAGACATTTCAGAAGTCTATTCCAGTTTATTCAAAAACTGACTTTACATGATATTTTTTATGTAGCATGTATTAAAAACAAATGAATAAACTATGGTTTCTGACCTCAAGGAGCTCACAAAGCTAGGTTTATATCATTTGTGATTAAGATGGTCTATGAATAAGTGAGCCTAAAAACATGACCTCAACAAAAAAAAGTTTATTGTTATTTTTTTCAAATAAATAACCACATGAAGAAATCTTAGGGCGGGCAAGCCAACCTCTAGTTTTCTGCCTTGCCCTCACTAGGGTGTGGACTTCTTTGTGGGCCAAGATAATTTCAGACCTCGCATTTACATATCAAGCAGAAAAATGAAGAACAAGGACAAAGGGCGAATGCCAGCCATGTTTTAAGAAAGAGCCCCCAAAACTGACACATAAAACTCCTATTTATGAATTTGGTCAGATCTTTATGTCCTAGTGACACTTAGCTCTAAGTAACACTAGATAATATCTTTATTTTGGAAGAAAATGTGCCCATTTGAAAGAAAACAAAGTTCTATTTATTTTGGAAGAAAGGGAAAACAGATTTTAAGGGACCTTACCATAGTCAAGTAAACAAAAATACTTATAATACAATATGAAAAGCCCTATAACATTGTAGATATAAAGTATATGAGAACATAAGTAAAAATAACCAAAAGTGTTTGTACATTTGAGGGAGGAAGACAGCATGCAACACCAATATATTTCCCACCGAGATGCTTTAGATTGGAGGTTTGTAGTTTCAATTACTGACTCAAGCATTATGACCATCTTCAACTTTTCCTGCATTTTATTCTTCATTCGTCCTAAGAGTATGCCCATCTCCATGGCCATGAACAGCAAGCAAATTATGCTAATTTCTTTACAACTTCACAGACATGAGGTGTTCTATTTGATTGTTTGAAGCCAGCTACTTTTATGTATTAAATGAAAAGTATTGCAAATTCATTGATACGCATATCTTTGATTTTCAGAAGTTTTAAGCTTTTCTAATTTGTTATATTTTCGTTTAATTTTAATATTTATTATATTCTCCATGTGAGAATTTTAATCAGTTTGGATTCCAGTGTCTGTGTTCTTTTCACTACACATGTGCCTTAAGTGACAAAAATAATAGTAAAAGTCTATGAAGCAGTAAGGGTGAGGGAAAACAACAGCAACTAATGCTTTCCAGGTTATCCTAAATCCACTTCTCCTAGTAAACTCTTCTGTGTCTTTCTCAAGGCCATTTACTAAAACATAATGCTTCAGTAACATTTGCTAAAATAGTGAAGAGTTCATCTCCAGTATTCTCTTGTTTTATTATTTAACCCAAGGTAAGATGATTACAGTCCTCATCTCACCAATGAATGAAAGTTTTCTTTTTTCTTTTTTTTTTTTTTTCTATTTTTTTCTTTTTTTTTTTTGAGATGGAGGGAATCTCACTCTGTCACCAGGCTGGAGTCCAATAATGCAGTCTCAGCTCACTGCAACCTCCCTGTCCTGGGTTCAAGCAGTTCTCCTGCCTCAGCCTCCCAAGCTGGGATTACAGGCGCCCATCACCATGCCCGGCAAATTTTTGTATTTTTAGTAGAGACAGGGTTTCACCATGTTGACCAGGATGGTTTCAATCTGTTGATCTTGTGAGCTGCCCAACTAGCCTCCCAAAGTGCTGGGATTACAGGCATGAGGAAGGTTTTCTTAAAGATCTGCAATGACCGAGTCTTATGGACTCTTCATAACAGTGATTCTCATGCTTCATTGACATCGGAAACATCAAGAGTATTTGTTAAGCTACTGAGGGCTGAGCCCCACCCTCAGAGTTTCTAGCCAGGTAGTGGTGGGGGCAGGGGTCAGGTCTGAGAGTTCAAATTTTTAACTGTCTAGCAATACACTAACGAGGTCATTTTCATAGGAGTCTTGTGGTCATTTTACTGACAAGGAAAGGAAGGTATAGAATTTAAATAAGCTTCTATGCTCCAAGTTTCAGAATCGTTCGTATGTTGTAAAATGTTGAAAACAATGTCGGGTTTGTAGTAAACAGAAATCAAGAAATGTTAACTTTTTTTTTCTTTTCTTTTCTTTTTTTTTTTTTTTTGAGATGGAGTCTCACTCTTGTTGCCCTGGCTAGAGTGCGATGGCACTATCTCAGCTCACTGTAACCTCTGCCTCCTGGGTTCAAGCGATTCTTCTGCCTCAGCCTCCCAAATAGCTGGAATTACAGGCATGCAACACCACGCCTGGCTAGGCTAATTTCTTTTGTATTTTTAGTAGAGACGGGGTTTCTCCATGTTGGTCAGGTTAGTCTCGAACTCCCAACCTTGGGTGATCCGCCTGCCTTGGCCTTCCAAAGTGCTGGGATTGCAGGTGTGAGCCACCGTGCCCAGCCAAGAAATATTAACCCTTAAAAACACTCAAAACAATTGTGTGTCAGCTATGACTGGCCTCATTTTCAGATGTAATAAAATTCAGATTGTAGAGAAGAAGGATTTGCTTTCATCATTATAGATTTTAGGACCAATAGAATCATTTTTTTAGCAATGTGTAAATGAAAATAGCCCCAAAATTCAAAGATTTGTTTGTGCAAGTCAAGAATAAATAATAAACTTCACACAAAAATTTATTGTAAATAATTCCTTTGGTTTAATTTTTTCATTGATAATGCATTTCCTTAATCACTAGAAAAATCAATGTAACCTATTTATTAGACTTATACTCTTATAATGCGATCTGTGTAATAGAATAGAATGGATGAGTTAAAAATGCTTTGAATCTAATATGGAAAATTAGCTGATTTCAGTGCTATTTTTCATACATTTAGAATTGGAACTCTCCCACTGAACATGGCTTTGAATGTTAAATTGTTATTCATTTTATATACTCTGGCCAATCACAAATTTCAATCACAGAGATCTCTTCAGTAACACTTTGTATTTTCTAGAAATCTACATTACATTTGGTACTCTAAAAACAAAATGGGAAGCAGGGAACTAGCGGCTTACATCCAAAACTAAAGCCATTCCATTATCTTTCAAAAATCAAATTGAAAAAATTAAAATTTCAATAAACAAAATATAGAGATCTATTACCTTTTTTAAAATTGCAGAGTGTCTGGGCACAGAGGCTCATGCTTGGAATCCTAGCACTTTGGGAGGCCAAGAAGGGAGGATCACAAGGTGAGGAGTTCAAGACGAGCATGGCCAACACAGGAAAACCCCATCTCTACTAGAAATACAAAAATTAGCTGGGCGTGGTAGCGGGTGCCTGTGATCCCAGCTACTGGGAAGGCTGAGGCAGGAGAATCGCTCGAACCTGGGAGGCAGACGTTGCAGTGAGCCAAGATCGTACCACTGCACTCCAGCCTCGGTGACAGAACTAGACTCCACCTCAAAGAAAAAAAAAATTGCAGAGCAACTCATCAGATGCTGATAATCTTGGAAAGGCACTTAACATGGCAACACCCACACCCACACCCTGGGAGAGAAAATGTGTAGTGCTGGGCACCAGCCCCCTGCCCCTGCCAGCATTCCCCATCCCAGTATCAAGCAGGGACATCACAAGTCTTCATCATTGGCCATCATACTTTAACTAAGGAAACCAGGCTGAACCCTGAGTTTCAACTGACAGCAGTCAGTCAAGTCCTTTCCAAAAGAATGTCAAGATTTTGCAAAGATTAAAAGTGAGAAAATTCTAGTAGAGACCATGTCATCTAACTTCCTAGTGCGCGCGCACGAGCGCGCACACACACACACACACACACACACACACACACACACACACAGAAACCTGTAAAACATGCAAATTAAATAGCATAAACAAACTGCTTCTCAAACTTTAATGTGTTTAAAAACCAGATTCTGACTTGGTAGCACTGGGGTGGGCCTGAGATTCTCTCTGCATTTCTAACATGCTTCCAGGGTCTTCTCCAAGGTGAGTAACCACATACTCACTAGCAAGACCTTCACACATAGGCTTCATTTTTGAGAAAGTTTGTCTATTTCTTTTAAATCAAACTCTACTATGTGGTCAAATTTAAATTTCTGGTACACAATGAGTAGGGGAAAACAGCAAAAACAAACAAACAAACAAACAAAAAACCCACAACCAACAACAAAAAAAACCCCTTTGTTTCTTTTAAAGCAAAACATAGTAGCTCCTTTGGAGAGTGCCATAAAATATTAATTGTGTTGAATTTATGAAATAGAAGTAGGAGATTTTGCATCCCATAGCCGTAGACTATTCTTCAAAATATAAGACTGTGTTTAGTAAAAATCTCTGGATTAGTTGCATGTCTCTCTGACTAGAAAGTTCCAACCTGCCTCTGCAAATGTTCCTGAGCTTCCTCCAGTGGACAATTTTCCTGAAGGATATGAGGAATTAGTAAAACCCCTTCAACTGAATCTTGCAAGGACTAGCTAAGAAAACAGAGTCTCTAAAACAAGCTACTTTCATTGTCATATTCTCAAGTAGAAATCAGAGAGTAATCAAAGCAATTTACATACTGCAGAACAAACCTTACATTTTTCTAGGGTTTTGGCTCCCTTTGAGAACAATGACATTCTACCTAGGAACACACACACACACACACACACACACACACACACACACACACATTTATACATACATATGGCATTTTATATTTAACCATTGGGGAAGGGTTCACGAATTCTTTGAAGTCCAGCTCTTATAAGGACCTGCAAATTAACCCTACTTTAGAATCCTCTATACATGAAGCCTACCTACACGAGGGCTTAGACTTGACAGACTTGGACGGTACTTGTTTTTATATTGTGCCCTACGAGACTATGGATCAACTCCAGGGTTTACTTAGACCATATTCTACAAAAATTCTGAGAACAAAGGTTTTAAAAGATACAATATAGCTTTGAGGAAGAAAAGACCTTCTTCTTTTCTAAGTCTCAGAATTTATACACGTTAAGAGGATTTTTTCTTAATATTCGAATTGTATAAAAGACTCGGGGGAGACAATAAATTCATGCTTGTTTCTGCATTTATTGAAAGCAATTTTTCATGAGGCTGGTTGAAAGAGTTATAATTCCATTGCCTTATAGCTTTAAAGTATACTAAGATTTGTTTTTGTTTCAAAATTAATTATTTAAAACGTACACTTGCCATTAAGTGGATACAGTAAATTTATTGACACATTATCATAATCAGAACATATACTATATTGTTAAGTTTTTTAAAAGGGAAATTTAGAAAGCAAAAATATAGGTTGTTATACATTATTGAATGAAAGTAAAACAAGTGACATGATTTTACCATGTCCCCACCCAAAATCTCATCTTGAATTGTAATCCGAATTATAATCCCCAAGTGTTGGGGGTGGGACCTCTTGGGAGGTGATTAAATCATAGAGGCAGTTTCCTCATGCTGTTCTCATGATAGTGATTTCTCATGAAATCTGATTGTTTTATAAGGGACCTTTCCCCTCTTCACTTTTCACTTCTCCTTCCTGCCGTCATATGAAGAACATGTTTGCCTCTCCTCTGCCATGATTGTCAATGTCCTCATACTGTTCTCATGATAGTGATTTCTCATGAGATCTAATTGTTTTATAAGGGACTTTTCCCCTCTTCACTTTACACCTCTCCTTCCTGCTATCCTATGAAGAAGAACATGTTTGCTTCACCTCTGCCATGATTGTAAGTTTCCTGAGGCATCCCTAGCCCTGCAGAACTGTGAGTTCAATTAAACCTCTTTCCTTTATAAATTACCTCTTCTAGGGCAGTTCTTTATAGCAGCATGAAAACGAACTAATAAAACAAGGTATAAACAAAGTATATCTAGGCAAGTAAGACAAGATTATAGGTGTGTGTGTGTGTGTGTCTTTTTTCATGAACACTTTTTTTTTTTTTACTGAACTTAAGCAACCTCATAATCTTCAAATTTCAGCTTTCTCTTCAACACTCAAGTAGCAATAGCCTGATTTCATTTCATGTCCCAAGTGTCCTGCTAGCTATGTATATTTCTCTGAGGAAATATATATGTACACTCTGAAGACTGCTAACATGTTGCATTAATACATTTTGGTTGTAAGGCTTTATTTTTTTCCCCTGTCAGGTAATATCTGCTCCCAGGCCACTTCAAACTTCTTCTGTCATGTTTTCTTATCATTTGAGGTTTCTTCTTTAGGTTCATGCCCATCACCTGAGGAAAGTACTACTCTACCCAGAACTACATAGAACCCACTCCAGGCTTCCACACAATACAGATTAATTTTACGGTATCATTTAATAAAACTCTAATTTTCTGAAATAGCAAAAAGACATTTTAATGTTGAAAAGAAAATTTAAAACTGGTATTGTTCGTAAGCACTCCTCAAGTTACCAGGCATTTTTTTTTTCCTTTTAGGGCTTATCTTTCCAATGCCCTATATGATATAACATCATTCCTTAATGAAAGTATCACTATGTACCCAAGCAGTGTACCCAGGGGAAATCTAGACCTCCCATCTTCTCATGGATTCAGAGGAAGAAAAAGGAGGTAGGAGGGGGAGGAGGAGGAAGATAACAAGAAGGAGGATGAGGAGAAATAAGAAAATGAAAAGAAGGAAAAGGTTGAGGAGGGGAAATAGCAGAAAACAACTACATTACACTTAGTGTAGGGCAGTGGTCCCAACCAAGGTGCGCAAGAGAACCACTAGTTAAAATTACTGACCTACTCTAACCAAATAATTAAACGTTCTAAGATGAGGCCTTGGAAATAGGTATTTCTCTAAACTTCACACGATTCTAAAGTACCGCCACAGCCCAGAATCATTGGTCTAGGTTCTGCCTCCCATTCAAGAAAAGAATCTGCAGGGAAACAATTATGTTTCCTCAGATCACTCTACCCTCAGCAATCCCAAAAAGAGCAGTTTCAGTAGGCACATGACCCAGAGTGGGAGTGGCAGAAAATCCAACACTTCTTTATAAAGCAATAGCTAGGGGTCACAACATTTTACTTGCTCTTCATACAGTACTATTATAGTAAGAAAGAAAAACAGATTATTTTTAATTTAAAATATATAGAAGCTTAAATTGTGTGAAATAATTTTGTGATTCATGGAATTATAAGTTACTATAAATTATATCCGAGGCAGTAATCATATGAGATACTATTGCTAGCTTCTAGCATAATCCCAGGATTATGTCTCTGCTGACTTGCCTATAACTATTTTCTGTTCATGACTTGTATGACTAAGCTATAGGGTCTATTTTATCTCACAGAAAAAGAAAATATAATTTTAATCATAGAGTTTTTTCTTCTTCATGTATTCATAGTCTATATAAATGGCAGATAGCTGGTCTGGTATCTTCTGAGTTTCTTTTTTATAGTGAACTTGGAGTTAATGGTTTGGGATCTGAGCTGGTCCAAGGTAAACTATTATATATAGTGTAGAAGCTTGACAGATGGGGCATTGTGGAGATATGTTGATGATCAGATTCCGAAGTTCTGCATTAGCATTAATGTATTATAAAATAAGCAGGCCCTTAGTGAACTCAGAGATACCTGTCTTTTACATTAAAGCTTTTATATAGAGAATATATGATTTTTGTTTTGTTTTTAATATTATTTTTATTTGAAAAATAGTTTATGTATATATAGATATACAGATGAATATGATAAGTATCTGACTTTTAGTGGAGGTCCTCAGTGCAGCGCTTAATTAGAAAAGGAGCTCTGGAGGCAAGTAGTTAGGTGGAAATATTTGCTCAGCCACTAATATTGGTATGAAATTGAACAAGTGCTCAATTTCTCTGTGCATTAGTTAGTTTCCTTATCCACAAAACAGGGATAATATGAGACATGAAATAGAATAATTTATGAGTTTTTAATGGGATTGTTCATGAGAACTCTTAAAATATAGACATGTAGGATGTCCTCATTACTTATTTACTTGTATCACAATTATGATTATTGTTGTCATATTTGGGCTAGCTCTACTCACACGCTATGGAATTTATCATGAGACCTCTACTCATTAAGTTACATATGCTGTTTGACAGATGGGACAAGTATGGCAATGGTCACCAGTGTTGTAAATGGTGATTCAGAACTTTATCGGAGATTTTGTGACTTCAAAAATTTTAACTTTTCCTCTACGTAATACTTTTAGCTTAATTTATTCATTGTTTTCTTAAATAACACCTCATTTTGGAATCATTTGAATATTTCTATTTTGCTTCTAGGAGATTTTGTTGGTCAATTAACTTGAGAAATAAAGAAAACTCAAATCACCTGTGGCAGATAAAACCTTGTTAAGATTTTATATGTATTTATTTTATTTTATAACATCTATTAATTAACGTTTATATTTTGTGTTTAGGAGTCAACTCTCCTTTTAAAAATTTCTAATCTGAATTACACTGAATTATTTTTTATATTAAAATTGTAAGCTGCAGAGAAAGTTGTATGTTTATGTACGTTTCTATGTAGTTATATAAATGTAAAACTATATAGGAATGCTTTATGTGGCCTGCTATGCAATTCAGTGCTAAAATCTGTAAACCTAAATTTGGAACCTAAATTTGGAAGGAAAGGGCTTTTTTTTTTTACTATGAAAACTTACCTTCTTCAGCCTGCTATTTGGTTACTTTATTCTAGAAACTGTTAACACAAATAGCACCATTAGTCCACTTGGTGGGGTAGGCGTCATTGAAATCAAGTTAGAGATTTTGCTACGTTAGGTAACATATAATTATGTGGTGGAATTCTTTGTGTCTTTTTATTTCATTCTAACTTGTGCCTTAAAAAATTAGCAATTCCACATAAGAAAGTTGTGGTAATTATTTTCTTAAAAATCTCTGAATGTGTACTAATCTGTGGATAGTTATCTTTATTCCTTCTTTGGCTTATTACAGGTTTAAATTAAGCTGAGATTTCTTTAGTGTTATTTTACCAGAGCCATTGGGATTAAAGATGATGGATTTTGGTGGTGCTCTGAGCGTAGTTAAGCTCTTGTCAACATAAGTATAAAATTATTGCTGTGTGCAGTTGGTATATTGCTGTGTGCAGGTAATTAAAGCTAAACATTGTGCAAAGAAAAATGATTAGAAATCTTAAATTCACAAAGAAATCTAACTTTGACACCTAAAGCCTCAAATTCTTAACATTAAACAAATCAATTTGACTTGAAATTGTATAGGAAACTTGGTGATACTTTCAATATCAATCAAAATGCTGACACTTATTTAGTCCTATTAAATGTATGATCCATACCTCCTATACCCCAAGCACTGCCTGAATATTTTAGAACATTTTTAGTTTCTTTGTTTGTTTTCCTTTTACTATGGAATGTTCTATATACTTATTGACATGAATTTTTTTTTTTAAATCAAACAGGGAACAAAGCCAGATTTAATTTGTTACCTTTTTCCTTCCTTTTCTTCTTAAACTGTCCATTTAACATGTATTTATTTTTTAACTCCTAACATTCCTGATGTCATAATGTTAGAGTGATTAGGAATGTAGATACAGACAAAGGCAGGTGAAGGTAGGCTGATGCCAAAAGCTAACATGTTTGGCATAAACAGGTAATTTGGGCTGCTCCTAGCTTCTCCTTTCCATATTCCCACACAAAATAGTCTCAATATTTTAAGTGATTCCCACATAAAATAGTCTCAATATTTTAAATGAAAAAATCTCAATAGACATGTTCTATTTACCCCTTTAGTTTTAAAATTATAAGGAGAATTTTAGAAATATGGTTGTCAAATACCACAAAATTTTTAAAAATATGTTTACTTTATAATCATTCAATACAGTAGATTTTATATTTTATTTTTTTTTGAGACAGGGTCTCACTCTGTCTCCCAGGCTGGAGTGCAGTGGCATGATCTCAGCTCACTGCAGTCTCTACCTCACAGGTTCAAACAATTCTCAGCCTCCTGGATAGCTGGGATTACAGGCATGCACCATCACGTCCAGCTAAGTTGTCTATCTTTATTAGAGACGGGATTTCATCATGTTGCCCATGCTCGTCTCAAACTCCTGACCTCAAGTGATCTGCCTACCTCAACCTCCCAAAGTGCTGGGATTATAGGCATGAACCACCATGTCTGGCTGATTTTGTGTTTTAAGTAAACAGTTTTATTATCACATAGAACTTTACCAGTGAGTATATGAATACCAGGAAAGACAGTTAATCTAAATTCAAACTTTAATAAAAGGTTTTTATGATATTGGAGCACAATGCAATGAAATGATTAGAGGAAGAGAATCCAACACTATAAAGTGTCAAGTCTGTTGGTTGAGTACTTGTGAGGGGAAAACATAATCTCACCATGTTGATGAATGAAGAAAAGAGAAAAAGAGGGACAGAAATACTATATTTTACAGGCTTACCATACAGCAGCTATTGCATTCTAAGCACTTTGTAAATATCGACCACTTTAATCCTCTCAACAACCTTATGACATTAATAGTGTTATTATGTACTTATTTTACAGATTTTTAAAAAAATGAGGCTTAGAGAAGTTTACAAGCCTACCCAAATTTAGCAAGTGGTTGAGTCTGGCTCATAACCCTATTTTGGGTGAGGTGACCGACAGAAGCTTTATCTTCTAGAGTAAACGTTTAAACTGCAACCTGAAGATGAAAGGGGACTAGCCATGTGAAGGGATAAGGTGTGGAACAGCATCCAGGAGACAAAATGACTTGTGCAAAGACCCTGGAGCAGACAAGAGAGTGTGGAGATTTGAATATTAGAAAGAGGGTCAGAGTGGCTGGAAAGGCATGAGCTTGGGAGTGAGAGGTATTAGGTTGGTGCAAAAGTAATTGCAGTTGAGATTTTGGCCATTACTTTTAATGGCAAAAACACCAATTACTTTTGCACCAACCTAATACAAGGAGACATTAGAGAGACAGGCAAGGGCTAGATTATTTAAAGCCTTGTAATCCATGGAAAGACACTGGATTTCATTTGAAATACAATCAGAAGCCATCAGTCTAGGAGTAAACTGACTTGCCTGGCATTTAAAGAATACATTTACTGGGGATCATATGTGTGCCTGCCTTAGTGAAGATGGAAAGGCAATTTAGGAGGCTACTATTCTGTTCCAGATGTGAAGAAGCAGTAACAAAGAAAAAGGACGCATTCAGGAAATATTTTTGTAGGTGGTATTCATGTGAGTTGCAGATGAATTTGAACTAGGGAGGACAGGGGATGGGGATGGGGAAGGGTAGAGAAAGAGAAATCAAGAATGACAGTTTTGAACTCTAATGCCAACTATGAACTCAGGGATTATGATTCACCAATTTAGCTTTATCTATGCAAGGAATGTACCCCTCTGGTGCAGGATGTCAACGGAGGGGGAGATGTATATATTGGTGTGGAAGAGAGTTTGTGGAAAGTCTATACTTTCCACTAATTTTTTGTGCACTTAAAACTGCTCTAAAAGTATTAAAATTTCTTTCTTTCTTTCTTCCTTTCTTTCTTTTTTTTTTTTTTTTTTGAGACGGAGTTTCGCTGTTGTTACCCAGGCTGGAGTGCAATGGCGCGATCTCAGCTCACCGCAACCTCCGCCTCCTGGGTGCAGGCAATTCTCCTGCCTCAGCCTCCTGAGTAGCTGGGATTACAGGCACGCACCACCATGCCCAGCTAATTTGTTTTTGTAGCTTTAGTAGAGACGGGGTTTCACCATGTTGGCCAGGATGGTCTCGATCTCTTGACCTTGTGATCCACCCACCTCGGCCTCCCAAAGTGCTGGGATTACAGGCTTAAGCCACTGCGCCCGGCCTCTCTTTCTTTCTCTTTCTTTTTTTTTCTCTCTCTCTTTCTTTCTTTCTTTCTTTTTCTTTCTTTCTTTTCTTTCTTTCTTCTTTCTTTCTTTCTTTCCTTCTTTATTTCTCTTTCTCTCTTTCTTTTGCTCTGTTGCCCAGGCTGGAGTGCAGTGGCACAATCTCGGCTCACTGCAACCTCTGCGTCCTGAGTTCAAGCAATTCTCTGCCTCAACATCTTGAGTAGCTGGGATTACAGGTGCCCACCACCATGTCCTCCTAATTTTTGTATATTTAGTAGAGATGGGGTTTCACCATCTTAGCCAGGCTGGTCATGAACTCCTAAACTCATGATCCACCTGCCTTGACTTCTCAAAGTGCTGAGCTTACAGGCGTGAGCCACTGCACCCAGCTCAAAAATTTATTCAAAATTAAAAGGGAATGACATATTTAAGCTCGAGTATCTTTTCAAATGTGCTACCATTCCCTGAAATGAGAAAGGATGGAGAGTTGTAACAGTAAAATTAAGCACTCTGTTATTGACATGTCAGGTTGAAGATATTGTGCAACAGAGCCGGAGCTCAGAAGAAAAGGTTAAATTGAGGGTCTGCATTTGAGAATTGTTAGTATAAAGAAGAGATTTAAATGATTCTTTATGAGATTAGCAAGGCAGAGCAATCAAATAGAGAATGGAGGAAGGATCAGATGTGAGCCTTGCAGAACCCCTACATCATTAAATAAATGATCTAAACAAATATTTCAGAAGAAATAGGTTAGGTCTCATACATTTTACAAGGAAAAGGAGCAACAGAGTAATTGTGAGCATCCAGAGGCATATTTACAAATTTTAAACCAGAAAACATGATTACCAAGGACAATGAAATTAAAGTAAAATAATATTTATGTAATTTAATTACTTTGAAAATAACCTAAGACACTTATTGAGAAATTGAAACCAACTGATACTTGGTCAAAAACCATTTCAGTTTAATATTACAAATGACTGCTTGGTTTTTATAGCTTGCTGATTTTTTTTAATAGATGGTAATCTGTTTAAAATTCCAGTTGCTTCAGTATAATAGGATTCAGTGCAATATAGATTTGGATGATAAAATTCTTTTTATAAGTAACCCTCCCCTTCCCAAAAAAAAAATCCTGGAAAACGCATGCATATGTCACCTGGTGTCTATCAAGCATTAGGTTACAAACAGTTTCTTCAAATTCATTACCTTGTGGTTCTCCAGTTGATTACAAATGTTTCATTTATATTACATCTTCTATAATCTCATGTAACTGGGATTTACGAGACATATATTTAAAATAGTTTTTAAACTCACATGCATTTGTGTAGACTTGAAATAGATTCAATTATAGAAGAAAAGATTATATTTAAGTTAACATTTCTAATGGTTGTGAAAGCCTTTTCACAAACTATCACAGGATTTTATCTATTTCTTCAGCTACTTTGATTAAACTGAGAAGTTATTTAAAAAGTGGGGCAATGCTGAATTGTGTTTTATTCCCATTTGAAAAAGTTTAAAATTTCTAATTTCTAAGTTTAAAAAAGAAATAAAAGCTTATATTTTTCTCCTTAAAAATAAATAAATTTTATTAAATTTCCCTTGTTTCAAGCATTTAGATTCTAAAAAGACTTTGCAAATTTTGATTCCCTTTTAAGAGGCTTTGTATAACTGAGTTGCCAACTGGAGATGATTGAAAAGGAATGTATATTAGGACATTATTAGGTCTGGCTACAGAAAGAGAAGAGGTATGTACAGTTAGGAGAAGGAAAGATGAGTCTATTGATTAAAAAAAAAAAACAACAAATAAGCAACAAACAAAAACCCATCAAGTCATGGAATTTCATGCTGTGAAACTGTCCAAATCATTTTCTCCCTTTCTTGTCTCTTGTTCTTTTGCTTCTCTGCATCCCCTCACTTGGAAGATACATGCCTCGTTGGGTTCTAGAAAGGCTGTTAGGTGAAAAAATTGCCTGCAAGGGCTTTTGACAAGAAAACAGTTTGAGTGTCTAAAGCTGTGTGTGATCTATAGTAGAGATTTGTTAAATTCCATGTATACGGTAAGTTAATTCTGCTTAAATCCCACAGGGAAAAAGTAGGGGACATTAAAAGGAGAAAAAGGGTAATACAAAATTTATTCTAGTAATTAGTAAATGTTAGAGCTGAGAATAACTTTTCTGATATTTAGTTTGTTATTTTCTTTGCATTTTGCTTTATATCTTTATTAATTTTACATTATAGCAAGAGTTTACATCAATGCATAAAAATTCTGTCATAACGCATAGACCTGTTTTCTACTTCCAAGAATGTCATCTACTAACACTGTCCATACTTTATTAGACTACTCTGTAAAAGTAAACAAAACAAAAACATGTTTTCTTAAAGCTGGGCCCTCACACTGGTAAAACTGATGACTTCTATTTAAAAGATTTTATATCTTTCTGAACTTCTGTCACTTTTAATCAGTGTCACATAAAGTTATCTTTCTTTATTCTTAACCATGGTTTCAGGTAATGAAAATTATTTTTATATGTATTCATTTTAAATCACACTTGATTAGAAGAGAATTAAAAACCCCAGGCAAAATTTTTTTATAGCATATGAAACAAATTGTAACATTTGCACTACAAATGCAAAGTCTTTCCACCACCCATGGAAATGAAAAAAAAAGTTCCCACACCCCCAGAAGGAAAAGTCTCTACACAGGACATTTTTTCAATAAAACTTGCACAGAACAATCACAAGAGTTAATTGGTATAACCATAACTAATTATTGAAATCATAGACCACCCAGCCCTTTGTCCAGACACCAAACTATTCATGGTTGTTGCAGGAATTTTTTTGTTTTATTTTCTTTTTGCCAGTAATTTTAGCTTAATGAGTACCAAAAAATATCTGGGATAAAGAGAGTTGTCAAAGAGATTTTGAAGCACAATGGGTACTCAAGAAGAAGAAAATTCTTGCTATGGGATATCCTGTTCTTTAATTGTGACATTGTGCTACAAATTATCATAAGATCTTATTTTAAAGTTTTAAAGGTTAAACTGTTTTTATTAAAGATCAAGAGTTTTAAATTATTGAGAAATTTATCTGATAAAATATTAGAAATGGTCAAAGTATGCAAAGTAAGAACAAATATATTAGTAATTCATATTTCTAGCTTTCAAATGGAGTTTCAACTCATTGTTGACTTCTAATCACTTAATTATATATTCCCCTCTGTTGGCTTTGCTTAACTTTGAATACAGGGTAGAAAAAATGGCCTTGAAAAAGTAAGCAAAAGGTTAATGAGAAACTAGAGCTACAATGAATCATCCTCTTCCCTTTTCCCTGAAGTCTGTATTTTCCTTTCCTTATCTCTAAAAGCATGTGATAGTGATCCCAGTGGAGGGGAAAGGGCCATCCCTTTGATCTTCAGTTCAGTGGGAAGATACAGTCATAACCTATTTGCTATAATCAAAGGTTTTCTATTAGTTTTCTGGATGAATCAGTCAGTTTAGAGAGGAAAAGGAGTCAGGTGCTTACAATGACTTTAAAACCCATTATTAGAGTGTACTTTTCCCATAAAATAATTTTTTATTGCATCATTTAGAGAACCCAAGGTGCAGTGTCAGTCTTCAAGTTTCTAGTGTGTTCTATCCACAAAGAGAAGTAAGCTTTCTTACCCAATCAATTTATTCAGATAAAATCTTACTTTAAAGAATCCATAAAAGAGTGAAATGTAACAGCTAAATTCTCATGGGCCAATACTCGTAATATTTTCCTTAGAATCTTATATAAGCCATGCATTCTTTCCTTCAAAACAGCAAATAAATATGCTAGTTTTTAAAAATAGTTGTAGAGTTTATGTAAACCCCAAAGTCCATGAGAAGACTTGCAAAATCCCATTTGTTTTAGAAATCATATTAGTGTTTGAAAAGTAACTGAGAGAGAAAGAGAAACATCCCCATGCCAAAAAATATTTTACAGCCAGTTATACTGGCTCATGCCCATAATTCCAGCCAGCTACTTTAGAGGCTAAGACGGGAGGATGGCTTGACCTTTGGAGTTCAAGACCAGTCTTGGCAAATAAGGCAAGAGACCCCTATCTCAAAAAAAGAGAAATAAAAGTCTTTTACAATAAATACGAGAATATAAAAGCCACAGCTCTGTCATACCAACAAATTATTTTCAGGAATCAGATAAACCCCCCAAGTGATCATTCAGCAGAACATTGTCATTAATAAGCACATTAAAATGTATAACTTCGAGTGGAAATTTTCAATTAATGTTGGACTCAACTTTGTCTTTCACCTGGGTGTCCCTAAGATTTGTATAGCTAAGTGTAATTCCTGTTCCCAAAGTTAAAAGCTAGTTTTTCAGATTAATCTGACACCTTGTTTGTTTGTTACCATTTTACTTTCTAACTCCTTGTAGGTATAACCAAAGAGTAACTTCAATATATGTAGCTTGCAAAATTTGTAATAAGTCATATATTTTACATGAAAATTTCACTTCCTACAATATAGCCATCTTTGAAAAGAGGATATAAAATATTACTTTTCATAAAGACATTGAGAAATGTGTAACTTAATAAGCTAAAATATTAAGAGTGGTCGTTGCTGGACTAGGATCGGCCATAGGCCCTATGGTTTCCTTTACTTTCCTTTCTCTGACATTCATTGCATTGTAATACCTGAGCCATGTCTGTTTTGCCCATTAGGCTATATGCTTCATGAGAAACATTCTGTTATTTATTTTGTATTCAAAGCTTCCTGCTACATACTAGGCCCTTTAATAAGTGTTAAATTTATACATATTGGGTTTGTCTCTTGTTTTCTATGTATCCTTTGTCTTCTAAAATTTTTATATAACTATTACTTATCATGCACTTATTCATGTGTAGGTTTAAATGTTGCAATACTCATTTACAGCTACATAGGTAAATAGGTATTGCAACATTTAAACCGCTGCATGAGTAAGTGCCATACTTCAAAGCCTCTATTATTGATAGTAGCACAGAGATCAATATTACAGGCTCTGAAGACAGGCTAACTGGGGTCAAATTCCTACTGGCCATATGACACTGAACAAATACTTTACTTCCTATATGCCTACATTTTCTCGTATGTAAGATGGACAAAACATCATGTGAGAATTAAATGAGTTAATATATTTAGGGAGAATATAGAGGAATATCTTGTAGATAGTTTATAGTCAATAAACGTGTGTCATTATTTTCATTTGGCAGCTTCAGCATTAAAATAAGTATGAACATTCCCAGGGCCTTAAAGATGACAGTCACATTATCAAAAAGAAAGATTTTATAAAATACCAAAGTAGACACTTAAAAAAAAAACAACTCAAGAAACAGGCTCAGGAAAACCATCATCTAGGCTTCAATAGCCCCTGGAGATATCATTACATAACAGAACAGAACAACAATATGTTCATAATAAGACTGAGGCATTAAGAACACATTGGATTTTATTCATTATGATCAGCTTCAAAAAGCAGGAAATGGTTAACACAAGTTTTGGCAATACAACTAACCTTTTTTTTTCAAGTTAGGGATTAGAACAAAAAGTTTTACTTTCTGAAAAAATTACCATAAAATACCAAAAATATCAAATCAATACCAGATAGATGAAGTGTCTCCATATTCTATAGCCAATATTAAGGGCAAAGGAGAGCCACATGTTCTTTAAACACTGAATCTCCTTATATACCACAATTTTGAAGGGGCATATTTAATCATGGGTTTGTATATATTGGCTTATGCCGCTTTGTATGAAGAAATTTTTAAATCTGTGCTGAAAATATGAAACATTAAAGTGTTAAGATTATATATATTTTTTCTTATTAGCTTTTAAATACTTTATAATGAAAATTATAGGAGAATCATATCAATGACTGAAGATTGAATACCTATACTGAAAAGTATTGATCATATTAAGGGAACATTTTGTATAATATTTTATGGTGTATCTGAATTTTCACATTTATTATGCTAGTTGGCAAATAATCTAGCATAATATCTATTAAGTAAAAGGCAAGGCATATTTCAGAAAATAGCAAAATGTTTATTGTGGTAGTTGTTTAATTGTGGTCAACCGTTGGTGATAATTTATCGCCAAACATGGCAAGGTGATTTTTTATGATAGGCGTTTGATAAGTTACACAAGCCATGCAAAGTAGTTCAGATCTAAATCAGGAGATGCTAAGAAATTAATAGACTATTTTTTAAAAAAACAAGTTGTGATACTTGATGTCTCAGAAAGTTCTGGATTTTTTCCTCACCAAGAAAATGTAAAGGTTGAATATTTAGTAACTAAACACTAAAATTTGAAATAACTAAGCACTGGAGAAAAAAAAAAGGAAGGCAATAAAAGTCTTTTGTTATAGGCTAGGGGGAGAAATTTAACTGGCATGTGTGTGTGCACACATGCAAGAAACAAAAAACAGTGCAGTCCTTGTCTTTTGAAGTTATTTGTTAAATATTTATGAAAATAAAGCTGTCATTATTTTCCTATGAATGCCTTGTTTCACTCCTTGTAATCATCTTTCTCACTGATTCTTTAAAACTCTACATGCTTTATACCAAATTTGTAATTGTATTTCATATTGTCTCTCTTCAATCTCTTCCTCTCCTGATCTCATCTTTCTCCTCCTTTTTGAAAAGCATTGTGTAAAAAAAAAAAAAATCCATGAACTATGTCTTTTTACCTGTTACATGAACATGAAATCTTATAAGCATAAAAAATAACAAATTACTGCTTACCTTGGTTTTAAGTTGGTAAGATATTCCAATAATGTATTACTAAATCAAAAATTTTAAAAATCAAATGATTGAAAAATAATGCATGATACAAAATGTTCATATTTCTTTCTAAAAGATTATTAAAATTGGTTTTAATTGCTGTCTCTTTCATTAGTAATTATACAGCTTTGAATTGCTAGCCTCTGGTATCTTATTGACAAATACAATTATGTTTCAGAAATATATAACATCATGTTTATTCACAACATTTTTGTATATTTTTAATTTAATAAACATTTACTTATTACTTATTCTGCAACTGGCACTGGGCTAGCAAAGTTAGTAAATCTAGTACTAGTGAAGATTAAAATTTATCAGAGAAATCACACATTGAAACAGAAAATTACAATACAATGCACTGAACACCAAGTAATTAAAATATAGCTCAGACGCCTCCAGTCCACTTTATTATTTCATTTGTATTTTTTTCCCTCATCTTAACATTTATCTTTTTCTTGTGTTGGGAAAATTACAATTATTCTTTTCTAGCTATTTTTAAATATACAATACATTGTTTTTAATTATAATTTCCTGTCTCCTAATTCTGCTCATAAACGTTTCCACCTCCCCCATCCTCCAAAAGAGAAAATGTAGAAAACACAACTTAACGACTAGAAACCTTAATTAATAATGCTCATCTCTTTTCCAGTGTTCCTTGAAGAAGAACATGAGAGCAATTATACAGACATCATACAGGAAGCTTTCTAGTAGTTCTCTATGGGTATTTCTCCTTTTCTCCTCGTTTTTCTCCTTCTTAGCAAGTATTAAAATTCTCTTTTCCTCTTTGTCCATTCAGTCTTCCCATCTCTCTGTGTAGTCAATTCTGTTTGCCAAATTCTTCGTCCAATTTCTGACCTTTCTTTACTCTTTGCTTACGTGTCCCAACATACAGCACAACCTTCCTTCGGAAATGTAGTCCATCTTCCATTTTACTCCCTCCTCCTTGAAAATCAGCCTGGTCATTGACATCAATTACTGCCAAAATAGGTAAACTATAAAGTGGCACAGGAATACATTGTGTGGCACCTATATTTACCTACATACTGAAGGAGACCAAAAGGATAAGTAGGAGTTTTCCAGAATCTGAATGTCTGACAACAAGGGGAGTATAGAAACATTTTCTAATCAGAGGAAGCATCTTATAGAAATAACGGGGCAAGAGAGTATAATTCCCTGTGGACCAAGACTGCTAGGCAGATGCTCAATCATGGATTATCTATTGAGCCATGTTAAGGAGCTGGTCCTTGCTATGACCTGAATGTGTCCACCCAAATTTGTTTTAGAAACTTAATCACCAATGTTATTAAGACATGGGGTCTTGAGCAGGTGAATGAGTCATGAGAGCAGAGCCCTCATGGCTGGGAAAAGCGGCCCCTTATAAAAGGATCTGAGGAAGTGGCTTTATTCCCTTTCATCCCTGCTGCTGTGGACACCAAGGCACCATCTTGGAATCAGCAATCAGCCTTAACCAGATACCAAACCTGCCTGCATCTTGATCTTGAACTTCCTAGCCCCAGAACTGTCAGAAATACATTTCTGTTATGTGTAAATTATCCAGTTTTAAGTATTTTGTTACAGTGACACAAAGACTGTCCTTATCACATTTATATTTTTTACTTATTTACTATTGAATAAAGTTTTATATTCCCCTCTAGGTGAAAAGAGCTATAGAGCAGAGCCCATGTCTGGTTTCCTGCTGTTGTATCCCTAGTACCTTACTGGTTCCTGGAACCTAGAAGAGAGCATTAGATATTACTTTAGCAAATGATGAATTAATAAGCATATGTAAGTTCAAGTATATCTGTGAAGACAGGAGATTTATCCAATGTTGATATTTTTCCAGGTAGGCATGTGCTATGAATGTTCCTTCTAAATCTCGTGCTGAGATTTAATTGACACTGTAACAATATTAACAGGTGGGTCCTCTGGAGCCTGGCATGCTGGCATGGACCTGTAGTCCTAGCTTTCAAGGGGCTAAGATGGAGGATCACTTGAGCCCAGGAGTTTGAGACCAGGCTGGACAACATAACAAAGAGTTGTGTCTAAACAAACAAACAACAAACAAAAACAATAATTAATAAAAAATTTAAGTGGGATCTTTAAGAGGTGATTAGATCATGGGGGTCTGCCCTCATGAATGGATTAATGTCATTATTTGGGGAGTGGGTAAGTTATCAATGGAATGGGCTCCTAATAAAGGGCTAAGTTCGGCCCAATTTTTCTATCTCTGTTTCATAAGTGTTCACTTGCCCTTCCATCATGTTACATTACAGCAAGAAGGCCCTCGCAAGATGCAGCCCCACAGTCTTGAACTTCCCAGCCTCCAGAATCATATGCCAAATTAACTTCTACTGTTTGTACTTTATCCAGTCTATGCTATTCTGTTTTAGCAGCAGAAAATGGAGTAAGACAGTGTGAGAGGAGGAAATGGGGGTTGTGATGAGATAATTAACAATGAAATTTAAGTTGGAAAGGGATCAAAAATAGATGGAGGCTGAAAAAAAGAAACAAATGGGCAAAGTAATTGAAGATATTAATAAGCTGGAAAATATGATTATCAGGAATGAAATATGATAGAGCTAGAGGAAAAAGAGGCTTTGATGAGAGAATAAACATGAAAATAATAATTCAGCTGTGAAGTAGTTCTGGACAATGTTGATAAAATCCAGGAGGCAGACATAGGAGATGATGGCTTAAAGTGAATGTTTTGGAGATTATGAGATCAATGCAGAGAGAACAGAGTAACTTGCAGGCTGAAAGCAGGATCTAGAGTGGGAGAGGCTGTGAGTCTTACACCAAAGAGGTGTCTACATGAAAATGATGAGACAAATAGAGGGAAGCATAGCTGAAAAGTATGTGGAATGAAAAGGAAGCTGGCCAGCTTCCAAACCTGAATTCTAGTATGTGAATTCTAGTGATGAACAATCATGAGTGGAGAAGATTTAGGATAACTGATCCTTTCAGAAAAGAGCCACATTATATGTTATCCGAGAATAGGATGCGAACTTCAGAGAAGTAGTTGTGTGGGTGGGAGTTTGTTAAACCTTGTCCCAGAAGAAATAATTTAAAAGTTAGGAGAGATGAAGGAGGAGGAATTGGGAGAACAGAGATGTAGGAGAATAGAGGAAGAGAGAGACTACATGACTTGGGCACTCACCACAAATAACAAAGTTGGAGGAATTAGCTGACCACTCCCACTGAATGATCAGGGGAAAGAGGGCAGTAGGTGCTTTAGGTCTCAGAATGCTACCACGCTCTAGCCATTGTCACTTCCAAGGAAATTCTCTGGATTAGTATATGAGAAATCTCCGGTCCCTTGCAAGGAAACAAATATGGTTACATTGGGTTAACCCCAAAACTTAAAACCCAAGTATGAAGCTTCCCCAGTGCTGGTCACAGGCCTGGTACATTTGTGCTGAGCATGGTGGGCAGAATCGAAGTATCCCAAGGCTGAGTCTGTAAATCACCAAGACAGGATATAAGCCAATTCAGCTTCAAAAAGAACATGTTTTCTGTTCATCATGAGCACCATTTCTAGTATTTGAGGTAGTTATTTGGAACAATGAGAATTACAGTATTTATAGGTCTTCTGCGATGATCAGTTTACTGTTTTCAGCTATAAATTTATCTATCAGGCAGATCCCATATCTGGGTAAGTTTGGCAATATTATTTTCTTCTTATGTTCAAGATATTTGGAAACCATGTTTTCCAAGGGGAAGTGTTAAACATTTGTCCAAAGCTCCAAATTTTGAGTATAAACAGAATTTCTAGAATACATAGTCCAAGTCACGTAGGGGGGTATTTATACATTTTTATATGCATCATTCTCTTTGATAGAAAAATGTATTATTCAGGGCTCTCCAGAGAAACAGAATACACTCAAAAACACTCTATATAAATATATATACATATATATCCATTATTATGGCGGCTGAGAATCCCAACGATAATGCTACCTGCAAACCGGAGTGCCAGGGAAGCCAGTGACATAGCTCAGTCCAAGTCTGGAGGCCTGAGAACAAGAGGAGTTAATGCTGTAACTCTCAGTCTCTCAGCCTGAGGCTGAAGGCTTGAGAACCTGGGGACCACCGGTGCAAGTTACACAGTCTGAAGTCCAAAGAACTTGTAGTTCTAGATGTCCAAGGGGAGGAGAAGACGAGTGTCCCTGCTCCAAAAGAGAGACACAATTTATCTTGTTTTCTGCCTTTTAAAACCTAACCAGGCTTTCAATCAATTGGATGGTACGCACCCACATTGGGCGAGGTTCAATCTTCCTTACTCAGTTCATTGATTCAAGTGTCAATCTCTCCTGGAAACATCCTCACAGACATACTTAAAAATAATGCTTTATCAGCTACCTGGTTACGTTAACACCTAAAATTAACCATCACAAGGAGGATTATGGAGGGCTATCCCCTTGCCTACGTCTTCATAACCTAATGCCATTTGTCTGGGTATAAAACTTTCCAAAATATTTGTTGGAGAGAAAGGCTTACCGTACCAGTGACAGCATGCGGTGGCTTGCCCTAACGCCTCCATCACATCAATCGTGCACTGCTGCCTTCTTGCTATGCTTGCACACTACTGAATGTTACCATGATTAATTAAATGGGCGTTTTTCTTTATTCCAAATCCATGCCAGAGATCAAAAAGCTGCTAAAAGTCCTTTCCACAAGAACGCCTCTCAGAAAACGATGAGTTATAGTTATTCTCGCCAAGAGATGCCTTCTGTTGTACTCTATCACTCCCTACGATCCAATAGCTTGAAATTGTGCCAAGCTAATTAGCTAGTTCAGTGACTGTTATATTAAGAGCCCAAATAAGCCAAAAGAGGTCATCCTCTCACTACTCAAGTGCAGCTTTATTACTTTACTCACCAATCAGAAAGCTGCACAAAGTCTTTTGACTAAACCCAATCTACTATTTTCATGTAGACACTTTATAATTTTTTTTTCAAGAACTGTTGCCATTTGTTTAAGTAAGGCACTTCCTAGGAAAGTGTTCCTAGCCTGTAAAAAAAGTATATCTTTTAACTGTTTAATTTTGAAATGTACTTTTAGCAACTCAGTAAACATAAATTAACTTCTAATGCATGCAATGTATATGGTGCTATGGGAAATAATCCTTTTATGAAGGAGAGGATCTTATGATTCCCTTCTTCCTTGTTATGAACATTGCCCATGTTACCCTTTCATGATTAGTATTGAGTCCCTAGTTTTATCTTCTTTTATTAAAACTTATTTTTCACATTGGGAGGCTGAGGCAGGGGCATCACCTGAGGTCAGGAGTTTAAGACCAGCTTGGCCAACATGATGAAATCCCATCTCTATGAAAAATACAAAAATTAGCTGGATATGGTGGCACATGGTTGTAATCCCAGCTGCTCACAAGGCTGAGGCTGGAGAATTGCTTGAACTTGGGAGGCAGAGGTTGTAGGGAACCAAGACTGCGCCATTGCACTCCAGCCTGGGTGACAGAGTGAGACTCTGTCTCCAAACACAAACAAACAAACAAGCAGAAAACTTATTTTTAAAATATGAGCAAGTCAAACATCATAGCAAGACCCTTAGCCCTGAGTTTTTGTTCTGGCACAGATAATAAACCCCTAGACCTGAGACCCCAGTGTTTTGCATCAGTAGGGAGACAGCGTCCAGAGGACCTCAGTGATGTTCAGCCTGGAGTTGAGAGATCCAGAGACCCAGAATTATGCTTCTATGCCTGTCAGGCAGATCTGTCAGATAAGCACATTAAAATTGTTTGTTTCTTCATAGGCCATCTTTATAAGTAATTATAATTACCTTTTAAATTCTCCATCTTGTTTCTTTAAAGTTGAAAAATATTGTCACTCCTTGAAAATGGGTGTACTGTTAATATTTACTGATAAAGAAGCTTTTTAATGAGAAAAGGCTAGTATAAATATAACAATGCCTTTGAAACAATTTTTATTATTATTAATTCATATTAGACTGCATTTTATAGCTGCATATTAATTGTCCTGTAAATATACTGATGGCAAACACTTGTGTACCATATAGTATGTACCAAGTCCTATTCCAAAACCTTAAGATGTTTTAACTGACTTAGCTCTCATAACTATTCTGATGGAGGTAGCTCTCATTCTCCCATTTTACAGACAAGGGAACAGAGGCTCAGAGAGGTTGTGTAGCTTGGGCGAGTCACATGGCTAGGAAATAGGATTTGAATCATGGTAGTCTGCATTTCATCCATATACCTAATCACTATGATATACATGTGTAAATAAGATATGGACATCCAGTCAGTAGTACACATTTGATTTGATTATTCTCTGAAATAACTTTATGCTTTCCATGAATTTACAGTTCCCCACTGCTTAGGTAGTCCACAGCCCGGTTTGGGAACTATAGTTATATAATGTATTAATGGGCGAACGGTAGTTTTTAACATTTCTTCTCCCTGTGATCTCTCATCAAAGTGTTCTTAGCCAGTTTCAAACATTTAATTCTGATCCAATGCCTGCCATACAACTCAGGTATTAATGACTTGAGGTAGGAAAGCCGTAATGAGTCTAGCCTCCCCTAAATTGCAATGGAGACATTTTATCTAGATTGTTCCTTATTATATGAATTTTTAAATAGTAATCAGCAGAGGCAATATTCCTTCCTTCCTTTTCCTTTGTTTATCCCAGTTACCCCCTAGACAGTTTTTGTTAAATACATACAATTCTAAATAGATCTCTATCTTTAATGAACCATTAGAAATCACTAACACTTGCCCTTCATTAAGTCGGTGTAGCTACCCATCCTCTAGGAAAACTTAGATAAAAGCAAGGTTTTATATTCTACTTTTCTTGGTTGAACTTGTCACCCTGTATCTCTACTATGATAAGAAGTGAAAGAATAAATTCTTGTTTGTTCATCTCAAAGGTACAGAGCTATGATATGTGTCTTCCCATTAACATCAATATTGCCTATTGCAAGTTACACCTATTGATATGTTAGCAGCTAATTCAAAAGCATAGCTTGCCAATTTCCACTTTGCACCACAGTTTAAAGCACAATTAGTATTGCCTTTCTTCTGTTTTATGTTTTTCTACAGAGCTGCTACTCATTATATTTGGATGTGTTAAATAATTTTTGCTGTTTGCTTCTGGAAATCTTGTTCTGCTTTTCCTTTATTTTGTAGAACAATGGTGCTGGATTGAGATATTGAGATAAAGTATTATTATGTATACTTTGAGGTATAGCTGCAATGTCATGAAGTCTATAAAGGGCTGTATGTTTATCAGACAGAATAAGTACAATGTAAATCTGCATTTACTCATATGAATGTCATTGACACATTGTATTGATAGCATTGTCATAGATCTATCAAATGTGTTCAAATTCATAAGAGAGCAATATAATCATAGAAGAGTGTTATTAACATTTAGTTTTATCTGAAATACGTGGGTTTGTGAAAACTGGTTTTTCTTTAATGTATATTTTGTGATACTCATTCATCTAATTAAGACTATGCGAACATTTGTCCAGGTGGGGTCAAATGATGAATAAAATATGTTTGAAACCCTCAAAATGTTTACGTTATAGTTGGGCATAGTGGCTCACATCTTTAATTTCAGCACTTTGAGAGACCAAGGCAGGAGGATCACTTGAGTCCAGGAATTCAAGACCAGCCTGGGCAAAACCCTTTCTCTACAAAAATAAAATAAAAAATTAGACAGGCATGGTGCTGCATGCCTGTGGTCTCAGCTACTCAGGAGGTAGAGGTGGGAGAATTGCTTGAGCCTGCGAGGTCTAGCTGCAGTGAACTGTAAATGCAACACTGCACTCCAGCCTGGGTGACAGAGCAAAACCCTGTCTCAGAAAACAACAGAAATTTACATTATAGTGGAAAATGAAAATATTAAACAATTAATTGTGTTAAATTTACCTGTATAAAAATGATAAAATTCCACTCTATTTTGCCTACAAAATGACATTTTCTATGATTCAGTCCGATATTGTGAGTCAAAATGAAATAACTATCACCATAGAAATATAAATCACCTCAAAAGAGCAAAGAAAAAGCAAGATTCAGGGAACTATGAATGTCTAGAGAGAGCAGGTGGCATTTGAATAGTATCTTCAAAAATTTGGAAGAACTGAATCTAGAATGCCTGTAGAAGCTCTGCTGTTTTCTTCATTGGCTAGGCTTTTTCCATTTGTATCGTGTTAGCCTGTGGTTTGGCACAGGAACATGGAGTCGGTTCTGTGAACACACCAGTGAGAATGGAAGCAGGAAAGCCCTGAAGCATTCCTGGGCGATGGGCTGAAAATGAAAATAAGCATTGACCATTGACACAGTGTTTTATCGACAGGTTCCCTGGCAGAGTGTTAATGACTTACTGTGGCTCTGTTCAGAGAGATGATAAAAAGCAGAGTGAGGATAGTGACAGTGGCGTGTTGGTAAATGTTTAATAGCTGGTCTCTGGAAGGGGGTGGGGAGCCCTTATGTGTAGCTTTTGACTGTTTTCAAGACCAATTTCAAGCTATCAACCTGATGGCATGAGAGACAGTGCTGGAAAGAGACGTGCACGTTCAGCTCTCTGGAGTCCAGACAGCATGGGCGGACTCCAAGTATGCTTAGAATTATAAGAATTTTTCCTCACAACAAAATGATTCCTTTCAACCATCTGAACCCTGTTGAAAGTGGTGTGTTCAAGTGCACTGTGTCGTTACATTTGTATTATAAACCTGGTCAGATTTATCAATATTTATAAACATTGTCAAGATCTATCTAGAATACTTGTGTAGAGACCACTCCAAATTATGTTTAACCGTGGTAGAAAACTATCTTTCAGTGTGCTACAGATTTTACATCCCTCTCCCACCAGAAAGAAATACTATGGGGGTAGGGGAAGCTTATCAACCAATGCGCTTTTTAAATAAATTGTTTTATTCTACATTTATAATAAAAATATAATTTACTGTAGGTTTTCATAATTATTTGGATGCCAAGTGCATATCCATTTTAGAAAGTGAAGATTATTTTTTAGAAGTATATAACATTTTTCTCTTTAGTCAAAATTAAAGAAACACAGTCCTTATGGACATCTTTCTGAGTTCTTACTTGACACAAATGACATAAATTTAAATACAAATATAATTGTAATTTAAATTATCCAGGCTTTTATTTTCTAGTCTGTCAATTTGAGTCACACTGAAAAGTATAAGGACTTTAACAATTGTCACTATCAGATGTCAGCTTAATCTCAGTAAATATATTGAGATCTTTTCAGACCTCTGAGCAGCAGCCATGGTACTTCTTTTATCTGGATACTAATCAGATCTGCTGTTTATCCAGGTCTTGTTGAATAAACAAAATTTGCATGAGAGGCTTTCACCATCCGAAAAAAGTGCTTTATACTTCAGCTATGTTTGCTATTGACTTAGTTTAAGGAAAGGGAGTTTTCCCCTCCGTATCAGACTTCTCCAGGCAGGCCTCCATCTCATCAAGACTTTTTTCTTTTTTATTTGAACTTTCTGATATCCAGATTCCTTTTGGTTCCTATCAACACAGATGTGTGTGTCTGTACAAAAGATCGAATATTGATATTAAATCTCCTTCTAACCCATGCCTTTGTTTTAAATTGCTGCCCAGACTTAAAGGCAATGTAATTTGAATAACATAGTTCTCTTTTTTTGGTCCCATCTGCTCCATCTGCAAATGTTTAAATACATTTCCAGGTTTCTTTTAAAAGCACATATCCATTGACACAATGCACAACATTTTATAGCCCTGAACCATTGATGCCTTTTAAAGGCAAGTCTTTGCAAGGTTATGTTTATCCTTTCCTAATGTGCTGCTTGTTCTTTATAACTTTGTAGCTAACATTGACCTTCCTCCCTCTGTTTCCTCTTTCATTGTTTTATGTCTAACTCTGTTCTTGAAGATGTGCTGAGAGCTGCCATGGGTTTCTCTGTAACACTATGGATATTGCTGCTACACTGATGTCTCCTATTGAGGCACAGAACTTGGTAAATGCAACTTCTGGCCTCATGTCCCTTTTGGGTGAGTCATATCTGGAGTTAGTAAGAGAAAGAGGAGTAGCAAAACACACATACACACACAAACACACACACATGGACCTCGAGCAAAGCCTGGTTCTCAGTCCGAGTGCTCTTTCAAGGCTTTCAACAACAACAAAAAATACTCTTTGCAAACAGATGCCACGATCCTTGCACCTTTCCCCATTATCACTGTTCTAATTTTTTCCCAAAGTTTTTCCTCCCTCCTCTCCTTCTGTCATTTTGCTTTTGTCCATTATGCAACACAATTTCCCCCTTTTCCTCTATCGCCAGACTGGACTGAAGTGGCCTGATCTTGGTTCACCACAACCTCCAACTCCCTGGTTCAAGCAATTCTCTTGTCTCAGCCTCCCGAGTAGCTGAGATAACACATGTGCACCAATACACCCAGGAAATTTTTGTATTTTTAGTAGAGATGGGGTTTCACCATGTTGGCAAGGATGGTCTCGATCTCCTGACCTCCCAAATTGCTAGGATTACAGGCATGAGTCACCACTCCTGTCCCTTATCTTCTATTCTTTAGCATCATTTTTCCTGGTTTTAATTTATACCTGTGACTCTATTCATTATTTTACAATCTCATTTTATGTTACTCAAATGTACTTTGCAAAGCTGTCTTCTCAGAGGGATGTTGCATAATACATCTTTTTGTCCTTTCTTCCTTCACCCATAATCTTTGACCACAGACTTTTTCTTTTGTCTAAACTTTATGCAAATCACCCGCTGAGAAACTTTCCAAAGAGATCCCAGTCTATATTTGTTGGGAAATAAAAATTTTAACTCTGTACTCATCTGTTTTTTTCTGCTAACATCAAGAAACCTCTCCGAAGGCAAAGCTGGACTCCAACAGTCTTGATAAGCTCATTTTGAAAATATGACTGTATACAGTGTCAATCATTTAGACTCTCATCTCTGCCTGATATCCACATTGGAAAATGCTTCCTTTGAGGGCATTCTTGACCATCTTCTTCAGTGAAGTATGCCTTTGGAAAATGTCATGTAATGAAGTCCCAAATCTATGTTTCGAGCCCTTCTAATAGTTCAAAAGGAAACTTTCTCTCCTTAAGGAGGATTTTAAAAATAATTTCCTTTGTTCTTAGAGTCCAATTTTGTCTCTGCCCAGTCAGTCTCACAATTTTAAACTGTGTTATGTCTGTAATAATATCTTTTCAGTTATTCATTACTTATTTACTCATTAAAAATTGCTATGCTGGGCATTTACATTTGAAAGAATATTGAGTCAGGATTCCTTTCAATTACTATATGCTAGAAATTATTATACAGTGTATTAAAGCTGTGTTATATATTGCCAATGGAACCCATAAGAAAGGTACCCAGCAGCCAGGTGGAAAAGCATGTGATCTAATTGAATGAACGGTATATTTAGGTCTTCCATAGCAGCAAAGAATAAAAAAATGCCCACTTTTTGCAAAAGGAATACCATTGAAATGGCCAAAAAACCATATTGATATGCTGATGCCTGCAAAGCTCTTTAGGTTTGAGATATTTGTTGAATAGATGAAGGAGACCTATTATTTTAATTGCTCCATTTAGTTTAAGAGCATGATCAAAAGTAATTTTGTCCTCTGCCTCATCCTGAGTATGCAAGAAGTATTTAATTCTAGTATATATTTCAGTATGTTAGTGGCTTTTCAAAGTTAAGTATATAAAATATTACAGTCAGATATGTGTTTTGACTCCAGGTAAAAGGAGTCAAATGCAATCTAATTTGATTATTAACATTGTGCTTTAGGTGATTGGATGCTACTTGATCAGAAGAGAGGAATTAAGTTGATTTGACAGCCCTCCAATTTTGCTTTTACTGTTATTGATTCATTGAATCCAGCCTCTTCTGTTCAAGGCCTGCTCTTGAAAAAGGCAATGATGGGCACATGTAGCCTAATCACATTTCATTGTCCATTTTCTATGTGTAATGATAAATTTCACTACCCAAATCAATTCTGGCCCAATTTCCTTTAATAGAATACAACCTAAAGAAGGCTGTTAGATTAAAAGCAATTTCTTTTACAAGATGTATTATTATAAAAGGAAAAAATGAATTGCAGGCATTTTCTGTATAATTTTGGTTTAGATTTTATTTGAGGAATACCACCAATATACAATTAGTACCTTGAGTAGTGTATTGCAGTCTAAGAAAAAAAAGTCACTTTTATGTTTAAAGAAGTTGTTTAGAAAACTATATGTATTTAGAAATGCCACTCAATTATTTTCAGACATAAACAGGCTCAGAGTCATATGAATCAGAATATGAAATGAAAAAATTTTTCTGCACCAATGTCCATGTATTTTGTCAATTTATTATACATGTTGCTCCCCAAAATTGCACTAGCAAATAAATGAATTTTTTCCAGAACATATGACCATGTATTATGTTCTATATATTTAAATGGAACTTATAATTATCTCTTTAATTTTTTTATATCTTTATCATTTCCATTACCAAATTAGAAACATAATTGCTTGCCAAAATGCAGAGTGAATTGTTTTAGAGGGTTAATATTGTGCATGTTCCCAGAAGCCAATTATGTTTGTAGGATTTGGAGTTTGTGATGAACTAAACCTAGATTGATGTATGCAATTAAAATCTTTCTAACCTGTGTATCAAGAGAATTGTTTAAGCAGTGAAGAGTTAACACTGGGAAATGACTTTCATTTAATGCACATAATTCCATTGCTGTGAAAACATAGGGGGAAAAAATCAACTGAGGTTCATATACAAAAAAAAAAAAAACCACACACACACATTCAGAGAAGTTATTTATTTTGTTTTGATGTGTGTGTGTGTGTGTGTGTTTGTGTTTGTGCGCGTGCACGCGCACGCATGCGAGAGAGAGAGAGAAAGACAGAGAGAGGAAAGGAGAAAGAAACAGAGAGGCAGAGAGAGAGAGAGAATTAGAAATGATTTAATTAAAGTGATTTGAACCCAGTGTATGATGTGTGGTGATGATAGATATTGAATCACAGTTTTGTCAAAAACAAAATGAATGTTATATGATAATAATAAAGATTTGAATCTATTCTAAGACAAGCTAGATAAAAAGCGTCAAGGGAAGCCACAAAGGGAGAAAGAGAAAGAAAAAGTAAGAAATGCTCTCTTTTCTTTTTTATTAATCTGGCTAGTGGTCTGTCTATTTTGTTGATCTTTTCAAAAAACCAGCTCCTGGATTTATTGATTTTTTGAAGGGTTTTTTGTGTCTCTATCTCCTTCAGTTCTGCTCTAATCTTAGCTATTTCTTGTCTTCTGCTAGACTTTGAGGTTTTTTGATCTTGCTCCTCTAGCTCTTTCAGTTTTGACAATAGGGTGTCAATTTTTGATCTCTCCTTGCTTCTCATGTGGGCACTTATTGCTACATATTTTCCTCTAGAGACTGCTTTAAATGTGTCCCAGAGATTCTGGTATGTTGTGTCTTCATTCTCGTTGGTTTCGAAGAACATGTTTATTTCTGTCTTCATTTCATTGTTTATCCAGTCAACATTCAAGAGCAAGTTGTTCAGTTTCCATGAAGCTGTGCGGTTCTGGGTTAGTTTTTGAATTCTGAGTTCTAACTTGATTGCACTGTGGTCTGAGAGACTGTTTGTTACGATTTCCATTCTTTTGCATTTGCTGAGGAGTGATTTACTCCCAATTATGTGGTCAATTTTAGAGTAGGTGTGATGTGGTGCTGAGAAGAATGTATATTCTATGGATTTGGGGTGGAGAGTTCTGTAAATGTCTATTAGGTTTGCTTGGTCCAGGTCTGAGTTCGAGTCCTGGATATCCTTGTTAATTTTCTGTCTGGTTGATCTGTCTAATGTTGACAATGGGGTGTTAAAGTCTCCCACTATTATTGTGTGGGAGTCTAAGTCTCTTTGTAAGTCATTAAGAACTTGCCTTATGTATCTGGGTGCTCCTCTATTGGGTGCGATAAAAAACGATAAAGGGGATATCACCACAGATTCCACAGAATTTCAAACCATTATCAGAGATTATTACAAACAACTCTATGCACACAAACTAATAAACCTGGAAGAAATGGATAAATTCCTGGACACTTGCCTCCTGCCAAGCCTAAACCAGGAAGAAGCCGAAACCCTGAACAGACCCATAACAAGGTCTGAAGTTGAGGCAGCAATTAAGAGCTTACCACCCAAAAAAAGCCCAGGTCCAGATGGGTTAACAGCTGAATTCTACCAGACGTACAAAGAGGAGCTGGTACCATTCCTTCTGAAACTATTCCAAACAATACAAAAAGAGGGAATTCTTCCCAAATCATTTTATGACACCAACATCATCCTGATTCCAAAACCTGGCAGAGACTCAACAAGAAAAGAAAACTTCAGGCCAATATCCATGATGAACATAGATGCAAGAATCTTCAATAAAATACTGACAAGCCGATTGCAACAGCACGTCAAAAAGCTTATCCACCATGATCAAGTAGGCTTCATCCCAGGGATGCAAGGCTGGTTCAACAAACGCAAGTCTATAAATGTAATTCACCACATAAACAAAACCAAAGACAAAAACCACATGATTATCTCAATTGATGCAGAGAAGGCCTTTGACAAAATTCAACAGCCCTTTATGCTAAAAACACTCAATAAGCTAGATATCAATGGAACGTATCTCAAAATAATAAAAGCTATGACAAACCAACAGCCAATATCATACTGAATGGGCAAAAACTGGAAGCATTCCCCTTGAAATGTGGCACCAGACAAGGATGCCCTCTCTCACCACTGCTATTCAATATAGTATTAGAAGTTCTAGCCAGAGCAATCAGGCAAGAAAAAGAAATAAAGGGCATTCAAATAGGAAAGGAGGAAGTCAAATTGTCTCTATTTGCAGACGACATGATTGTATATCTAGAAGACCCCATCGTCTCAGCCCCAAACCTCCTGAAACTGATAAGCAAGTTCAGCAAAGTCTCAGGATACAAAATCAATGTGCAAAAATCACATGAATTCCTACACACCAATAACAGACTTAAAGAGAGCCAAATCAAGAACAAACTTCCATTCACAATTGCCACAAAGAGAATAAAATACCTAGGAATACAACTAACAAGGAACGTAAAGGACCTCTTCAAGGAAAACTACAAGCCACTGCTCAACGAAATAAGAGAGGACACAAACAGATGGAGAAACATTCCATGTTCATGGTTAGGAAGCATCAATATTGTGAAAATGGCCATACTGCCCAAAGTAATTTACAGATTCAATGCTATCCCCATCAAGCTACCAATGACCTTCTTCGCAGAACTGGAAAAAACCACCTTAAACTTCATATGGAACCAAAAGAGAGCCCACATAGCCAAGTCAATTCTAAGCAAAAAGAACAAAGCAGGGGGCATCACACTACCAGACTTCAAACTATACTACAAGGCTACAGTAATCAAAACAGCATGGTACTGGTACCAAAACAGAGATATAGACCAATGGAACAGAACAGAGGTCTCGGAGGCAACACAACATATCTACAACCATCTGATCTTTGACAAACCAGACAAAAACAAGCAATGGGAAAAGGATTCCCTGTTCAATAAATGGTGTTGGGAAAGCTGGCTAGCCATGTGCAGAAAGCAGAAACTGGACCCCTTCCTGACACCTTACACTAAAATTAACTCCAGATGGATTAAAGACTTAAACATAAGGCCTAACACCATAAAAACCCTAGAAGAACATCTAGGCAAAACCATTCAGGACATAGGTGTAGGCAAGGACTTCATGACCAAAACACCAAAAGCATTGACAACAAAAGCCAAAATAGACAAATGGGACCTAATCAAACTCCACAGCTTCTGCACAGCAAAAGAAACAATCAGTAGAGTGAATCGGCAACCAGCAGAATGGGAAAAAATGTTTGCAGTTTACCCATCTGACAAAGGGCTGATATCCAGAATTTACAAAGAACTAAAACAGATTTACAAGAAAAAAACTAACAAGCCCATTCAAAAGTGGGCAAAAGATATGAACAGACACTTTACAAAAGAAGACATACATGAGGCCAACAAACATATGAAAAAATGCTCATCATCACTGGTCATCAGAGAAATGCAAATCAAAACAACATTGAGATACCATCTCACGCCAGTTAGAATGGCAATCATTAAAAAATCTGGAGACAACAGATGCTGGAGAGGATGTGGAGAAATAGGAACACTTTTGCACTGTTGGTGGGAGTGTAAATTAGTTCAACCATTGTGGAAGACAGTGTGGCGATTCCTCAAGGATCTAGAAATTCCATTTGACCCAGCAATCCCATTACTGGGTATATATCCAAAGGATTACAAATCGTTCTACTATAAGGACACATGCACACGAATGTTCATTGCAGCACTGTTTACAATAGCAAAGACCTGGAACCAACCCAAACACACATCGACGATAGACTGGACAGGGAAAATGTGGCACATATACACCATGGAATATTATGCAGCCATCAAAAACGATGAGTTTGTGTCCTTTGTAGGGACATGGATGAACCTGGAAACCATCATTCTCAGCAAACTGACAGAAGAGCAGAAGATCAAACACCGCATGTTCTCACTCTCAGGCGGGTGTTGAACAATGAGAACACATGGACACAGGGAGGAGAGCACTACACACTGGGGTCAGTTGGGGGGAAATAGGGGAGGGACGGTGGGGGATGGGGAGCTGTGGAGAGATAGCAAGGGGAGAAATGCCAGATGTAGGTGATGGGGAGGAAGGCAGCAAATCACACTGCCACGTGTGTACCTATGCAACAATTTTGCATGTTCTTCACATGTACCCCAAACCTAAAATGCAATAAAATAAATAAATGGGAAAAAAAAAAGAAAAAGAAAGAAATGCGAGGAAGGAGTTTTTTTTTTTTAAAGTCAGACTCCAAGAAATGCTAGATTAGAGAGGGTAAAATGAAAGTTTACATACCTGAGCCTCAGAACGTTACCACAATTGAAATGCTAATTAGCTAATTTAATTATGTAGAGTTTTTACTTTTAAACTTTACTATGCTTCTAGAAAATACATTTAATCTTTTAGGTTAGGCAGTTAACAGAACACAGAGATGTTGAAGTTCATATGAAAATGAGTGAAAGGGTCAAACCTAGTCAGAAGTTCTCCTCAACCATTGTGCATTATTATACTCCTTTCTGCTCTCCAAATAATATATAATGGACCACTACTGTGTTTGTGTTGAAAATTCCCAAAGCATATATCCAGAAAAATTCAGTGAAACAAATACAGATTGTGGTTGCTTTACATGATAGTGCAATACTATAAAAAGACCATGAAAGCTGAAATTGTGCAGAGATGTTAATATTCAATGGAGGACATTATGATTGCTCTATGACCTTTAAAGACTTTGTTCAAAACATTACAATTTCTTATATTCTCTGTTATAAATGAATAGGGATTTTAAAAAAGCACTAAACACTAGTATTTACTTAGCACCCTGTAATTTAAAATATCAGAACTGTTGAGAATTAAAATGTTATTTCTTTATAAGAAAATTCATCAACAGTAGTTTGTAGTTGTTGCTGTCATAGTTTATGATATGGAATGGGCATCTTTTCTAGGTCTTTTACGCCATTATACTCTTTTCTGAGTTTGGATCAACTTCCAACAACTTATTATTTGTGTGTTTAATATAAAGAAATGACTCTGAGTTTTCCGGTAATGTCAAGTTTCATAGTATCACTTCTTCTGGGACATCTTCATCACTTTTGTCACAACCTCTACTCTCACTTATGTCAACAAGTTCATTTTCACAAAGTTCCTCTGGCTATGTATCCAGAGTCTCTCTGAAGAGTGTCAGTGTGAAGATTCACACAGCAATTGCTTCCAAAACTCCATCTATGTTTAATTTGAATTTCACGTCCAACAGCATTTTTTATTTCTTTACTGCATTTTGACTTTTGTTGATCTATTTCTTCTATCAATTATCCATTTGTATAAAATGGCATATGGGTTATCACTGGGGGACAAGCCATCAACATAAATACCCTACTGCTGTCTATGTATGAACTGAATGATAGATGTGCAGTAACCAATCACAGACAGACTTTGAAAGAGGTAACATGATGAGTCATAGATCAATTTATTGGGACACAATAGTTACACTAGAAAGTACTATATATCATTATGCCTTGTTTACTTCCTTTCCATGCTTGGGTCCGAGGGATAAGGAACCTGCTACTGCAGATTGGGCTCTGCACACTTGAAACTAGAAGTGTGAAGAAAATAGCATGAGGTTTCCTTGAATCTTTTTGGATGACCAGTTACACTGGCTATACACACTTATTCTTGCAGAAAGGTGTCAAAAATGAAGGTCATATCTAAGCAGACCTGTCTAGAAGACTCAAGACAACAACTAGTTCAGCACTACCCTCCTATCTTAGCATAAAGTCTTACAATGAAGATGCTTTTTAATTTATTTATTTATTTATTTAGCATCTGAAAAGAGGAATGATTCTCTTCTAACGTCAGTAAATCAGTACTCTAACCAGGGGCCTGTGAACTTTTTCTAGGTAAAATTAGATAATAATTTTAGCTTTGTATAATATATTGCCTCTATGGAAACTGTTCAACTCTGCCCTTGCAGTGCAAAGCAGCCACAGACAATAGATAAGTGAAGAAAATTTTGGTTACACAAATACAGGAGACTGGATTTAGCCCACAGGTATGGTCTGCCCACCTCCGATCTTCACTCACTATTTCTGTGTATGTTCTACTTTTTGTTCTGTGATAAATCCCTTATAATTCTTCATATTGAAAAGCACATATCCCAGTTTCCTGAGTAATACAATATAGCTAATTATCTTTTCATAAACCCTAGTAGTTTATCACTAACAAGATTTTAAAAGGACAAAAATCATACATATGGTGACAAATATGTAAAAGGGTATGTGTGTCTTTAAAATCACTTTATTCTCTGATAGTATACATTCAAGAAAGAAGAGGACATGAGCAGTAGCCAGTGATGCAACAGTGTCCAGAAGATGACAAATTAAAAACAGCCATTGGATTTGGCAATTATGAAGGGATTGGGGACCTTCAAAAAAGCAGTTTCAATAGAATCATTGGGGCAGAAACTAAAATGCAAAATATTTAGGGCTGATAATAATGAGTTATACGAGCTCTTCTCATATGAAGCATAGGCTAATTTTAAATGCACTCAACCAATATATTATCTTTACTTAAACACACTTCCAGATCATTTTAAACTATTTTAAATAAAAGGTATCACCAAGGTAGGTCTACTTTGCATTGTGGTTTTTCCTATGTGCATATAGTTATTGATTAAATTTCCTATGCCACACTTGAATTCAAAGCTGTGACCTGTGACCTCAAAATGACTTTCTGACAATAATGGTTAGAATGGCGGGTGCGCAGCAAAAATTAACTGAAATCTCTCTGTAGCAAAGTCAATGATTCTTTTTCCCAAAGAGAGAATCCAGTTGTACATTTTTTAAAGTCTTTCATTCACATATTTCCTTAATCCATTTCATTTGCTAGTCACAAATGTAAGCATATGTCAAGCTTTAATAGTAATCCATAAAAGAAAGTAATAACAGTATTTATACTTAATTATTTTGTCATAACAATTGGCATTTTAACTTGGACTGTTAAAAAAAGCACCTCAATAGAATAGAAAACAGTTACAAACTTTGATTTACACTGTGCGGAAACACAAAATAGAATTTTCAACTTGGATATGGGAATATAAACAATTATAAAAAAACATTAAAACATTGCTCATATATTTATCTTGTTTATAGTCCCTTTGTTCCAGTGAATATTAGCATTTTAAAAGTATTTGATATTATTGAAGTCAATTTGATTACCTCATCTGGAATGTATAGGCTTCCCATTTCTGCCACCCAAAATTCAAAAGTGAAAATGTTAGCCTATTTTGACTATTGAGGTTGGATATGAAATATGATTTCTTTATCTCTTTCTGCTCATCCTGATCCCTCCCCGAGCTTCCTAACTCTCCATTTTAGCTCAATACTATAGAATGTCACATGGTTGATGGATTCCTGTTTTCTGAGTCTTATAAAGAAATGTAGTATAAATTTAATATAAACACCAGTTATAAACAAATTTAATATAAACTTTGCCTTTCTATGGGAAAAGAAATGATAGACTATAAAGATATATGATGGCAATTTTATTCTTATTTGGAAATATTGTAGAATATATCCAAGGAATTAAATTACACCTAAATATTTGTTCATTGTGTCCTTTTATTCTTTAACGATTCAGTAAGTGTTTGCAACATATTGGAAAAGTGTAAGTAACTCATGACTCAAAAATAAATAGATGAGAGCTTCTATTATGTTTTAACACATTTAAAGGGTGACAAATTTTTTTCTAAAAAATGGTAAGCCAATGTGATAAGTTAATTATTAGAGGTAGAATCAAGTGTCTATGGGAAAATAGAAGATGAAGCCTAAATTTGTTCAGACAACTTGACAAATTACTAAAGTGCCTTTGTGTGTGTGGTGTGTGCTTGTGGGTGTATACAAAGATATACAGATATATTCTAATGTATGTGTATGTACTCATATATACATAAGTTTTTTGTATGTGTGTGTATATACATATATACATGTATACATACATATACACACACACACTATATGTGTGTCTGTATAGTGTGTGTGTATATATATATACACACATATATATGTATATATATGTATATATGTGTATATACATGTGTATATATGTATAGTGCATGTGTATATATATACACACACACACACATATATACATACATAAATGTTATTTTTAACTCATTTCAAAGGCATTTATTTGCTCTAAAGCCAGAGGAGCATTATTGTTGCAGGATTCAATTTTTGCCCTTCTGATACTCAGGCCTACCACCAGTACCTAAAAAAACACTACACTAATCTACAAAAATAGTGTACACTGTTTCCCTATTACTAACAGATGAAAAAGTTTGTACCTGAAAGTAATACTTGATTTTTTTTTTTTTTTGGCCATTTCTGGTTAAGGCTGCTCTCTTCAGCTTCCCAATAACAAGCAATGCTTTATATTATAGCCAACTAATCTAAGATGCTAGAAATGGACAAACCACATGTTGCCTATTTTGGTTATTTCTGAGCAGTTACTACCTGTGTAGAAAAATTCAAAGTGCTAAACAATAGTGTCCCTTTATGGCCTGGTACCACACTGGAGCATGTCACAAGTTCCCAAGGGTGGTGACTCCTCCCTCTACTAGCGGGTACTATGAGAGTTCTTCACACAGCACAGACCTCAGTTACTAACACCTAAATATTAAAACCCGTGGGATTTTCATTCTCTATATTTCATGCCTAGTTCTTTGGTAAGATCCACACCAGGCGCACATACACTAACATGTTAGAATATATATATTTATAGGAAGAAAGGGGAGAAATCATATATATATAAATATATATATATATATATATATATAGTCTTAAAAGCAAGGCTGAGGTTTCTGTATCAAGACAATTTCTCCAGCCCACCCATCCCCAGTCTGAAGCAGAGTGATGACAGCCAATTGTCTATGTCTGTGTGTAGAAAGAGATTTGTATACCACAGGAAAGGAACTCCAAAGTTATAAATCTTGAAGCATATGTGGGAGCTGCTATCCAGCTGCCATTGTCCCCTCTTAAGAGAAAAAGAGAAGCTTTGCCTCTCAAAAGTATCACAATTTGGGAACGTAATGTAAACTGGAATTTGGAATGTATATGAATGTCTCCAAGGTTTCATTCCCCTTTGAAGCAAAAGCACGTAGCTCTAGGGAGATATATCTTTGTATTTCTGAAATTGCTATCTATCCAATTATGCTTTAACTTTCAAAGCATATCCTTTAACCCACTTTCCAGTTTTCTTTGCTTAGAATATCCTAGCATAGGGAAATATGAAAACATTTTCTCTATACTTCTACATGTTTGAGGAAATGCTTTCTTATAGAGATGACATTTCCTTCTAGGTTGGATACCTATGAATTTACCAAACAAAAGGTAAACCTATTCCTGGCAGAGGGACAGAAGCATAATGATTTGGCAGTAGGAAAGAACATGGCAGAACTCACATCAAGTGTTTCATAGTTGTTATTTCTGGGAAATGGGATGTGAGGATGAAGTGGAAATTTAACCATATCTTTTCAATTTTACTCTACTTGAATTATCTGAATTATTTCCATAATAAACTTCAAGTAAAACAACACCAACAACAATAACAACAAAAAACAAAAAACAGCACACTGTGGTCCAGGACACACACATCATCGCATCAGGCATTCACTGAGGATATAGCAGAACAACAAAAAGCCGATCACAGACCATGAGAATTTGTAGGCCTTGCCCAGCAATTTGGACTTCTTTCTATGGGTAGAGAGATCTCCTGAAAGTTTTCGAGAAAGGAGTGATGAAATCATGTTCAAGCTTTAGAACCATTGCTCTGGCAGAACCAGAATGAATGGATGAAGATGAGGGGGTTGGAAGCAAGAGGAGAAATTTAGAGTTTCAGTGCCAGACTGACATATTCAAATAATAGTAGTAGGAGCAGAGCAAATCCACAAGCAGGCCTTAGTGAGTGATGGGACATGTGAATCACTGGACACTGGGAATCAGGAAAACTCCTGGGTTTCTCTTTTGAACAATTGGGTAGGTGATGGTGCTATTTACTCAAAAGGGGAATATAGATATTTTGTTTTTGAAGTGGAGAAGATAATGGATTTATTTTTTTAGATCCTAAATCTGAGCTCTCTATGAAATATCATAATGAAGATATCCAATAGGACCATGAAAAAATAGGCATTAAAGTCATTGAAAATTAGATATGCATTCTAGAAGGGAGAATCTAGAGAGGAAGAAGGAATAAATATACAGAAACACACAACTACCTGTCACACAGCATTTAAAATCTGAATTTCTGTGGCTATTGGCACTGGTCCAGCAGCTCAACAATGACAGATTCAGTATCTCTATGATTTTTTTAGGCTGTGCCTTCATACTTGCCACCTCATTGTTCTCCCTTCTCCCAGATAGCACAGCCACTTTCTTTTCTTTTTTTTTTGAAGATGGGGTTTCACCATGTTGGCCAGGCTGGTTTTGAACTCCTGACCTCATGTGATCCACCCACCTCAGCCTCCCAAAGTGCTACGTTTACAGGCATGAGCCACTGCGCCCGGCTCCACAGCCACTTTCACCACAGGAAGAAAGGGTAGGGACTTGTTTCAGTATTGTCTATCTCCTTTCATCAGAAAGCAAATGCTTCTTCAGAATCTCCAGAAGTTTTTCACTTGTACCTCACCAGTCAGAACTGTGTAACATACCAACACATACCTGTGAATGGAGCTGGAAAACTAAGTGTTACTTGGGCAAATTATTGTCAGAATGTAATAAGGATTATGACAGCATAAAAAGGGGCTGAGTGGTTATTTAGTAGCAACGTCAGTGGCTGCACAGGAGATTTTAAGCAGGAAAGTGAGTTCAGCAATATTATATGCCATAGTGTTTATTGCATCATCTGGATTTTCCAGAGCCAGGGTAATTCGTTTTCAGATTAAAATTCGTTTTCAGATTATTTGTTTAAAACAAAGTATATTTGAAAAAAATAAAAGTATTATTAATTAGTAAAAAAATTTCAGTGCTGAACTCCCCCTTATAATAACCATCAGATCTCCGGAGACTGACTTACTAATAGTAATACTACTATTAGAAGTAACATTGTAATAAGCAGAGGCTGCACTATCTACTGCAATGTGGGACTGGCTCTCAGCCAATGAGAAGTACAAACAAACCAGAAGTATCACTTCCTTCTGCCATCAGCTCTTCTGAGGACGTGGTATAGCAAAGGCTTCAGATTGCAACACAACTTTAGAGGTAGGATTTTGAGGATAAAGGAAACAAGTTTTCTTTCTAAAGAAAGGGGAGGGAGTGAGGGAGAGAGACACACACAGAGAGAGAGAGAGAGAGAGAAATGGAGAGAGAGACAACTATGGAAAGTGGCTGAGGGCTGCCCCTCTTCCAAGCACTTGTCCTATTCATATATTCAGAAAAAGGCTAGGCTCAGCTGAGAACAAATAGGAAGATATTTAAACCAGTGGTATTTTTTTGGCCAATTTCCAAGTTAATTAATACTTGACCATACTGAAAACTAACTTTTGGATTTGGTTAGTAGAATGCCTTGGTGTTAGAGAGACGGAATACAGAAGGTTGAGAAGTAATTTGTCAAGGTACGGAATTGAGACTACTCTTTCTGATCTTGGCTTGGTGGGAAAAGAAAGGTAGATAGAGAGTAATGAACTATTGAAAGATTACTTTTTTTGTTTGTTTGTTTTCAAAATGTGAACAACTTGATTGTATTTAAAGATTTAGGGCAGCTAGAGAAGTGGGTTAATGATCTAACAGAAAGGTTGCAATTAAAAGAGAGGAGAACTGAACCCATCCTCAGGCAGGGTGATATGATAGAAAACGAGAGAAACCAGGCAAAGTAAAGTAGTTCACTAGATTCTAGCACTTTTAATTCATTAATTTGTCATTTATCAATAATCTTCTACATTCTGTTTCCTGATACTGGGCTTTCAAAATTATAGAAACTACAAGGGTATTATAGATTTTGATTTTAAAATGATTTATCCAAAGAAAAGTTTTTATGTTATTTCTGTCACTGCTTTTCCAACTTTGACTATTATATTAGTCCATTCTCACACTGCTGTACAAAACTACCAAGGACTGGGAAATTTATGAAGAAAAGAGGTTTAATTAACTGACATTTCTGCGTTTTTAACAGGAAGCATGAAATACCATCCACACATCTACATTAGCACCTGCCAAATGGCAGGCACTGTGCAAGAACAGCTGATATACAACTGAGTAGGGAAGCCTGCTAATTCAACCATCCAGAGCAATGCACACTCAGGCAACCACCTGCTGCTGGGCAAGAGTCAGTTCTTGTCATGCACCATGGTGCTTCTCACTTACCTGTCATGAAATCTCCCTTTCTGGAATCTTTTTCTGTTTCACTCTTTGACACCTTAGAAACTCCTATTGCTTGAACTGTGGGGGTAGGGGGAGGATGACAGTGGGGGTGGTGGGAAGGGCAAGGGGGGACTTAAATGGAGGCGGGGCAGAGGGTGCAGTGAGCTGGATAAACAACAACAACAACAAAACTATTGAGTTTTTTCCTGAGAACCATATTTTATGACTCCAGTCAATGCCAAGAGCTTCTTCCTTTCTCCAGGTGAGTTCCTTGTTCGTATCTCTAACATGGCATTAATTCGATTGTCCTGAGATTTGTTAATGCCTATGTTACCTCCAAGTAATGGCAGCTTCCAGAGTATAAAAATTTTCATCAATTTACTTTTTCAATAAGGGCTTACCAAACTTCTTGGAAAAAAGTAGCCTTGCATTAATACTTGCTGATTGGCTATAAGAGTGAACAAAAAAAATCTTCTGTTTTTGCCTCTCATACCCTGTAAGTCTAATACATTTAAAATTAGGTTTATATGTTAGTTCTTAAAAGATTTATTTGCTCACTTGCAGAAAGCAAATCAACAGAATCTTTACTTGAGCTAGATCAAGTGGGTGCTTGTGATTTCTGGGTGCTCTTTTTACCAGGTGTGTTTTAGTGAAGAAAATTTGTTATATCTTTATCTTCTATAGTGTTATGGCATAGGACCTGATCCTGTATTTAAAGAATGACATTAATAGCTCTATCTAATAATGACATTAATAGCTTGGTGGCTCACATTGTAATCCCAGCACTTTAGGAGGCCAAGGTGGGCGGATGGATCATCTGAGGCCAGGAATTCCAAATCAGCCTGGCCAACATGGTAAAAACCCGTCTCTACTAAAAATACAAAAATTAGCTGGGTGTGGTGGCACATGCCTGTAATCCCAGCTACTTGGGAGGCTGAGGGCAGAGAATCATTTGAACCTGGGATGCAAATGTTGCAGTGAGCCATGATCATGCCATTGCACGCCAGCCTGAGCGACACAGTGAGACTCTGTCTCAAACAAATATTAAAAAGATATTTGTTTTGGAAAAATTTTTTAAAAGCTCTAATTTTAAATGAGAGTATACATTTATAGGAGCAGCTATAAAATCATTTTCACCACAAAATCCTTTCTTTGTTCTTTTGTTTTCCTATTTTCTCATCACTTCTTATATTAGAATGATTATAGTAACCCTCTCCAATTTTTAAAGTAACTTTTTCACATTAAACTTCTGTAATGGCAACTTTTTGAAAGAAGTGATCATTGGAATCTTACAACATGTTTCTAAAACTTATTTTCGGAGATTTACAAGGAATAAGGACACATCCAAAGCTCTGACATCTAAAATAATAAAACCAAATAAACTGTTCAATAAAGAAACATAATAAGTAAATTGTCTTTGAAAAACTGACCTTTTTCCAAAATTGCCTGATTTGGGGCTACTTTGTAACATCACATTTGTAAACATTTTATGGGATGAGTGTTCCAGCTAACAAGCTTTGGAAAAGTGTCTTATTATAATGCAAGAAGAAAACCTTCCAGGCAATTTTGACTTCTTAATTGAGAACTTCAAAATCTTTATGCCATCTAAACTTGTTTATTTTAATGTTGCTTTTGATAATCAGATAAATGACTTAATTATGCTTCTTTGAATTAAGTCAAATAATTTCCTTCTAGTTTTAATCAGTGACTCCCATACAATGATTCCTTTATGCATTTTTAAAAGGTTTTTGTTGTTATTCTAAGATTTTATCTCAGTTGCTTAGCTATGTCTTCTTCCACTGATGAATTTTCTATGTTCATATTAATGAAATATTTCCAAGGAACTGTATTGGATGTGGTTTAATATTCAAATGAGTAGCAAATGTGGTTCAGTCAGAAATGAATAATTTATTTTTTAAGAACTTACTTTTGACCAACTAGCTCTCTGGGGATTAAGTATAGTGACTATTAAATATAAATATTCTTAAAAAAGCTGGCAAGTTTTTGTCACATTAACTTGTTTGAACAAGAAAATTACCTCTTTTTCTTTTCTTGTTTCTACTTCCAATCATTGGTAGGATCTAATTAGGCATCTTTATTCAACACTAACAACATGCTTTTAAATGCTCTTCTATTTTTAAGTAAGGTTACTGAGTTCTCAGTCACAGCTATGAAGCACAGAGGAATTTCCATTCTGTTGTAAGCCATTATTACTGGGAGGTAACATACATGAAGAAAAAAAAAAAAAAAAAAAAAAAAAAACAGCCTGTTCTTCATTTCGTTGGGTGAAATCAGGGTATTTCTTAAGTAATAGGCTTAGAATTGTGAATTTTAAAATAAAAAAAAAAATAGACTTCAGAAAATTATAGAAAACTGCATTTGTAAAAACTCTACAGAAAACCATAGTTAGTATGTTCAGAAATAGGGTGGCCTGCTGAAAGGAGTGAAGTCTTTTAATACTTGGAGGTTCATTTTTGTTTTGATATCATGAAACAATGATCTTGTGTAGAAATCTTCCATACACTCCAAAATTAGGAGAATTTTACCCATGCTGTGTACACCTTTTCCTTTGTAACAACTAGGTACAGGCTTGAGTATAATAAGCTCTCTCAAGAAATCGTGCTGCTGCTATTCACTGGGAGGGAATGTGATGGGGGTTTTGCTCCAAGAGTTAATTTCTCTAAGGGTGTGAAAAAGTAGACAATTACAGCTCAGGCATGGAATGATGGATTCTGTGTTTAAAGTATCATGATTTACAATTGGTTTGAACCCCTTGAACAACAAAAAAACCTTTGATTATAGCCAGGAATAAAGAGGAAGTTTAAATAAATTTTATTTTGACAAAGGAAATTCTGAGATGGACACATAGCAAAGGGAGTCAATCAGAAGATATTTGTGGAAAATGTTGTATATCCAGCTATGCTTCCCTTTCACATGACTTTTTTTTTTTTTTTTGAGATGGATTCTTGTTCTGTCGCCCAGGCTGGAGTGCATGCGGCGATGTCGGCTCACTGCAATCTCTGCCTCCTGGGTTCAAGCGATTCTCCTGCCTTATCCTCCTGAATAGCTGGAATTACAGTCATGCACCACTATGCCTGGCTAATTTTTGTATTCTTAGTAGAAACAGGGTTTCACCATAATGGTCAGGCTGGGCTTGAGCTCCTGACCTTGTGATCTGCCTGCCTCAGCCTCCCAAAGTGCTGGGATTACAGACATGAGCCACCATCCCCTGCAAGACAGAAATCTTAACAGAATATAACATGACAGTGCTAGATAGTAACTGGGGACCCCCGTAACTCAGAATTTAGAGAGTAGTTTTTGCTAGACTCAACACATTTCAGTTTTACAAAATTAGCACCAGATTTTAGTAGGATAAAGATATACATTAAAATAGTACATAAATCTATTGCCAATAGCAGTGACTTTGGGAACTTTTAAATAAAGAGTTCCATTATGCCAAATCAGCATCTGATATGAAATATAGAGATTTGTGGTTCCTCCAAAGAGTCTATTAACGGTTCAAGACAGTCTGTTTATCTTTTTAGTGCCCACCAAGTGTGTGTTGAGTAAAGAAATAAGAGGAGTAACTTCTCATCTTGTAAACCTTAATTTGCAACAGGTGACCCCAAGCTCATAAACATTATTTCTTTCATTTCAATACCAGCCTAGAAACATTTTAAGCTTTTGATCTATTTATTGTAAATGATGGGATGCAATGCGACTTTGTATTTGCACAATGATTAGGGATAAAATAGGTTTTCCAAACTATAATTAGGTAAAGAGAAAGAGGTCTTTTTCCCCTTCCATCTAATAAATAATTAGAGACCCAGACCCGCATTAATAAGTGTTCCCACAGGATCTTATTTTAATCTCTGGCAAACAACTTGCTTGAATTCTAAGGAAGTAATCTGCTAGGTATTAATAGTTCATGTTATGCTTTTGTTAAAAAGACTACCACTACCACCACCACCACCAAAAAAAAAAAAAAAAAAAAAAAACCTGTATAACTATCATTAAAATACACATTCAGTAAAAACCGACTCAGTGGTATACTTCAGAACTGTAGAAGATAGAAAAATGAAAATCTTAAAGGCTGGCCTTTTTCAGGTGCAGTCTAGCTCAGTAGTATAGACAGTATGGTACTTAGCAATTCTCAAAGCATTTCTTTTGGTTCCTATTGTATCACTTACACCTAATTTCATTTGACCAGAGTCTTGGTCCATGGTCTGTAATGTGATGCAATGTGAGAATGCCAACTGTGTGTCATGTGGAAAGCGTCTGATGTTGTATTGCGCATTGCAATAAAACTACTAAAGTTTAGAGCCATGAGAACCAAAGACACTAAAATCTATAATTGGCATTTGTGGAAATTGTTCTAAGGACATTTAGCCATTTTAATCCGGTTTTCTTTCTTTATGATCCTTAATGAAGAGGGGAATATACACAGAGGCTTTCCAATCCAATCTCCCTTATTAGAGAATAGAAACCAGGTCCATGGATTATCTCAAATATAAATCTTATTCAACATACAATAAATGAGACATGTATATTCACAATGAATTTTTGTCAACTTGTGTCTTCAAAAGAGATTTCAGATTGTCTTTGGCTGCAAAACAATTACGTGTTGACTTTTGGTTGCATTTTGTTCTGAAAGATTTTATCAAAATGATACTCATATAGAGGGCTACTTTGTGAATAATACTAAAATGGCAGAATTTGTCAGACTGGAGTTACAAATGTTTTGATATTACTTTATTCAGTTTTAACATAGTTTTGCATTTGAGAGGTAACCATAAGATGTGCAGCTGATCTATTTTATTGGCATCTGTGTATTGTCAAAGTAGATATGTTAATAATGCATTCATTCAGGCAACTTTCCATTAGATACTGTTTTGGAGTCTTTGTAATTGCCTTTAAAGCTACTTAACTACAAGAAAACTGGCATCATTACTTGAGAGAACATTTGAGCTTTATCCCCAAAAAGAAGACAAAACGTGTGTCTTAAGTTTACTCATCCATCTTTTCTTTTTTTTTTCTTTATTCTTCATAGATAATAGATGTGTTCTAAACACTACTTGGCTATTAAAAAAAATCTCTGCCCTTAGAAATTCGAGATATTCCACATATGCTGCAGATACTGAAGAAAATTACAGTTTAGATGAGTCTAGATTGTTATATACATACGTACATATATATATATATATATATATATATATATATATATATATATCAGAGAACAAATATCACCTAATGTGCTAGAGCAAGAAATAAAATTCATGAATGAATAAATTAACTCTTGTGTACACTTCAAATAAGCAAATTGGTTGTTTACCTAGCATCTTGAGCCTTCTCTGCAGACCACTAATGATAATTAAAAACGAAACAGTTGAGCTATCATGTGAATCTGTTTTCATTTCTGACTTCTGTGACTGAGCTCAGAGGTTGTGTGTACTTAAATCTGCCTGTAGGGTCTCTTTGAATTGCTTAAGGGGATGGCCACTGGCAAGCTCTGCCCCACATTAACTGACTGTAGCAAATTCTTTTGAATAACTAACATCCTTCACTTGAAAGTCATGTCTACTCTCATGAAAATGTGCTAACCTCACACTGTAGTTTAGTTCAAGGATGTTAGAGTGAAATCACTGCCACATTTCCATTAGTATTCATCCATTTTCTGTGTGTTTTTCCTTAAAAGGTGGATTTGAAGAGCCATTAACCCTGTCGATGTGAAGGTGATAGATATCTGACATAAGTTTTGTAGCCACAGAGGAGGCTGGTTAGCAGATTGTTGCTGTATAATTACTTTGTTTTCATTACTAACTCCATAAATCTTTTACAAATAATCTATTCAACATTTCTTCATAAAAGGTAGCCTGAAGAAAAGCCCCACTATCACTGGGCATAATGGCTCATGCCTGCAATTCTGGCTCTTTGAGAGGCCAAAGTGGGTGGATCTCAAGGTCAGATGTTCTGGACCAGTCTGGCCAAGATGGTGAAACCCAGTCTCTAATAAAAACACAAAAATTAGCTGAGTGTGGTGTCAGGTGCCTGTAATCCCAGCTTCTTGGGAGGCTGCAGCAGAGAACTGATTGAATCCAGGAGGTGGAGGTTGCAGTCAGCCAAGGTTGCACCACTGCACTCCAGCCTGGGTGACACAGTGAGACAGTGTCTCAAAAAACAAAAAAAATTGCCCCCACTATCTACCTGAGAGTCTGGGAGAGTGTAAATGTATTATGTATTTGCATAATGAAGTATCAGCTGCATTTGGTGCTTTAGGTAGGTGATCAGACTGAATACATCAGTTTTATTTTCAAAAAGGGAATATGAACACAAGGTAAGAATTTTGATATTCCTCTGAAACCCATGAACTCACTCTACAGCCAGCTTTAAAAAAGAACCTCTGCAATTGCAATCAAAGGAATCAAAAGCAAAACCTCCTGATGTGAAGAGATTTACTGGCTGTGCAAGATTTACTTGGCCATAACCAAGATTTGCAGGTAGCATAGAGGATCACAAAACTATTTTTTAATCTCCTACCCCAATGATTTCAAAACGGAAACCCCTTAGATATTATTTACCAATATGAATATTTTGCAGCTCCTATACATGTTTATTTCTGACTACCAAGGCTTAAATTTCAACTGATATAAGCATCACATGCATCAGATATGATGCTTGTAATTCTGGCCTGTTCATTTTACCAGGATTGCATAACCTGCTCAAACTGGATGGTAGCCCATCATTCCCTAAAGAAATGAGTGAATAAAGGATGTATATATGTGTCTACCATAGACTGGATTACCTTTATAATGACTCTATATGGAAACATTAACCCACAACAGATCTCTGCTAAAGGATTTCTGTGACATCTATCTACTTGTCACAGAAGCACAGATGAAACCTGAGGTCCTGTGAGAACAGCTATTGCTGCCATCCAGCTTAGCATCAGAAAACAGAGTAGATCGTGTAATGCTAGCACAACTAGGAAACCAGGATTCCTATCATCCTAACCGATGAATTTGACATTTGACATTATCCTCTACTTAAATCTAAGTGGTTAGGATAAACCATAGTTTCATCAAATTATGTGTCTATTGCTACTGTTATTTTGACATATCCTCAAAATAACTGTCTTCACCCTTTTGTAGTTGAAAGATAGTGTTTTTCTCAATTTTCATCTTGGAACAAATTACTAAGGGAAAACCTAGGATGAGTGAGCTTAAAAATCTTAGGAACTTAGGTCTGAGTGTTATTAAATTAAGAAAGCCTCTCTGTGATTAAAAATAAATAGTCACAGGGCATTAGAGATGTAGGTCTGAAGAGCTCTAATCTATTACAAAAACTTTCCCTCGGAGGCTTTGATTTGTGAGCAATGCTATTTTACGGGGAGAGGTATTGAACCTTTACATTTAGTGTTAGAGAAATGTAGGTTGAAATAATGTATCTGCAGTACAAAGGTCACATATTAAGGTCTTTATTCACTTGAAAACTGAAAATCATTGCCTGGAACATTTTACTTACTTTTATTGAAAATATTTTATTGGCTGTTTCTGTGGACATGTGTCCTTTCAAATGACACAAAATACAGAACTCAATACAGACACATTCATCAAAGCATGAACAAATTTTTCAAGCTTTGGTTCTTTTGGCTTTATTATATTACCCATCATTCCTTTAACTTCCTTTTAAATAAAATCACTTATGCATTCCCATGTAGCACCAGGAAATTCTACTGTTGTCCTATTTTGTTAATTTTAAAGATATAAAATTTAAGTAGGTTTATTTTTATATAGTTTGCTAAGGTTTTGCTCAACCTGATTTATGTGTACATACAACAGAAAATGCATAGCTTACACATAATAGAAAATACTAATTCATTGCTAACATAAACTGACAGAAAAAACAATTTGAATGTATACATTTGATTACTTTTTCAATGACCTAGACATCATAACAATATTTATATTGCCACACAGAAATAAGACTGGTAAAGTGTTAGTGAAATAGAGTGTCTGTTTTTTGTTTTTGTCTTTGTTTAAGAGATAGGGTCTGGCTCTGTCACCCAGGCTGGAGTGCAGTGGTGCAATCATCTTACCACTGTTCTGAACTCCTGGGCCCAAGTGATACTCCTGTCTCAGCCTCTCATGTCTAAGACCACACACACACAGGTGTCACCACACCCTGCTAATCTTTTAATATTTTTTTCTTTTACTAGAAGTAATGTACTGCTATGTTGCCCAGGCCACTCTTAAACTCTTGGGCTCAACTAATCCTCCTGTGTCAGCTTCCCGAAGTGCTGGGATTACAGGTGTGAGCCCCTGCGCCTGGCCCATATTTATTTTAATTTTAACTCATTTATTTATTCAAATTTTAACTGACTTTATTGTCTTTTCTCCCTTTCTAAAAATTATTTTTTAGCTTATGTGGATTGATACATATCTTTTCAATGTAATGTAATGTAATTTAGAGACAGGATTTCACTCTTCCCCAGGCTGGTGTGCAGTTGGTACAATCACAGCTCCCTGCAGCCTTCAGTTCCTGGGTTCAAGTGGTCCTCCTGCCTCATCCTCCTGAGCAGTTATTCTCATCCTCAGCAATATGAGAAACAGGGACTTTCAGAGGCATTTATGCTCTGAGTAGCTAGCACTACAGGCTCACACCACCATGCCTGGCTGACACCTGCATGCTTTAAAGTAAAAAATACACCTGAATACTTACCATAAATTCATTCTGAATTTTGTTGTTAACATTTTTTTGTTAGAAACTTCCAATAAAATATGAGCATTTCTTTAGAAAAAAATGTGTTTGAAAATCACTTAACTTCTTAATTGAGAACTTATCAAATATGGGGCTACATAATAAAGTGGGACACTGTTATGGACTAAATATTTGGGTCCTCCCAAATATTCTTATGTTGAAACTCTAAAACCCAATGTAATGGAATTGGAAAATGGGCCTTTGATAGAAGATTAGGTATTAAGGACAGATGCCTCATCAATGTTATTGGTGCCCTTTTACAAGAGACTTCAGAGAGCTCCCTTACCCATTCAACCATGTGAGGATACAGCAAGAAGAGGGTTGTCCATGAACCAGGAAGAGGCCCTCGACAGACACTAAATTTGCTAGCATCTTGATCTTGAATTTTCCAGTCTCCTGAAATGTGAGAAAAAGAAACAAAATTCTATTGTGTACAAGCCACCCAGTTTGTGATATTGTATTAAAACAGCCTAAATGGACTGAGACAGGACACTAGATTGGTTATGGGTGTTGGTAGCATTAATACAAAGAAATCATGTTTGCCATTTATTGGATACCCATGTAGAAAAAGTCTGGAAGCCTTCATCCTCAGGAATATGAGAAACCTGAACTTTCAGAGGCATTTATTCGCTGAAAGGGAAAACAAAAACAAAAACAAAAGCAATAAAAAGAAGAGATGGAAATAATTCTTACTCGGTACAGATTTACGTACCTCACAAGTGTGCCCTAGGCAGAAATTATTTTTAATTTTTGTTTGTTAAAGGAGCAATAGACTAGAGTACTATAAAATTAAAATTTATATTTAGAGTCAAATTAGTCATTCAGGTAAAAGAATGAGGTTAAAAATAACTTAGCTTTTCAGTTAAAATCCAGATGTGGGAGAATAGGGATTTGCCCACTCTCTTTTGCAAAGCCTGCCACTGAAATTGGGAAAGGTTAAAAGTATTGGAATTTATAATTCTAGCCATCAAGAGCATTTTGTTTGTCAACTAGATTTCTTAGCGCAACGATCAAATTCTGATAATATGGCAGTTAGTTACTAATTTCTTATTGTCCACTATGACACAAAAAAATATCCGAAGTAGTATATCAAAATGCCTTTTTAAAGTGCATATACGTGATTTGACAAAATCCAAGATTTTTCTAAATTCTGGCATAAATTCTTAAACAATTTGAGTTCCTTAAGGTGAGTCAAGGCGCTTGTCTACAATCAGCCAGGAGAGCTTACAGCTTCCATTTACCTATAGTATAAATGCTTACCTTTAATAAAAAATCAACCTGGGATCTCAAGTTTCTTCATTGATATCTAAAATCTAAAATCTCTCAACTATTTCAACTGTAAAATTACAAAGTTTTTACAAAGTTTCTTAACTTCTACATAAAACATTTTTCTTAACTTTTGAAGTATTCATATTTTATACATTACCTGGGCTTCTGTGATAAGAGAAATAAACACATTTTAATATGCTTTTTATCTGTTCCTTCCCATTAATTATAAAGTAGCGTATTTCTGATGAGTCTTTTGACTCTTGAATTTCATTCCCTTCATAATAGACAGAAATGTCATTGTGATATATTTGTAGTCAGAAGTAGTTTTCAATTTATTAAGTTCCTTCACTACACTACATTCCTCTCTGAATCTGATTACTTCCTGCATTATCTACACATTTATTTCATCTTCTTATGACCAACCTGATTCTGTTGTGTGGCTTTTCATCTTTCATCTTCAAAGCTCGATTCTGGATCATATATGCCTGTCTAAAGTTAGTTGCTGGTATAAACTTCAAATGCAAAACTTTGGTTTAAAAAATTCCAGCTAAGTTTTATCATTCCTAAAAATGTACAACTGTTTCTACCACACTATTCTTTTTATTGTTATGATCACAAGGCTGAATGGAGAAGCAGGCTATTTTCATTTCAATCATGCTAACAATTCAGGAAAATTAGGCTTTGATCTTTGGGAAGAAGATTTGGGACACCCAGTGCGTTACAATTGGCTTTGGAGATTTATTTTACAAGAAACTTGCATTTATGTTTCAGAATGTGTTTTATATTCATTACCAAGGGGCAGAGTTGAGGTAGGAAGTCATTCTACTGTCAGCCATGAATAAATCAGGTTTAAGTGATTTGAAAAGACTTAGGTGGGACTTGTGTGACTGAATAAAATAGGTTTCCAGGTTACTAGTAATGCCCCTGGAAATGTTTCCTAAAAATCGAAGTCAGGAAAGACTAAACCAACTGTAAATTAGGAACAGAGCAAATGAAGTAGGAGGAAATAATGTTGGGGGTCTTGTCATAGGGTTGACCACAGGTTTATCCAAGAGGGAGATCTTAGATGGAAAACTCTGTACTTTCTAAACAGCTTGATTGAGGAACAGTTTACTTACCATAAAGTCCACTAGCTTAAAGTATACAATCCTAGTGGGTTTTAGCACATTTACAGAATTATGCAACCATTGTCATAAACTAATGTTAGAATATATTACCTAAATAAAACCTGGTGTTTATTAGCACTCACTACCCGTTCTCTCTCACTGCACCCTCAGGCTGGCCCCTGGGTCAATCATTGACCTAAATTCTATAGTCACAGATTTGTCTATTCTGGACATTTTGTGTAAATGGAAGCATACCATGTGTGATCTTTTCTGAATGGCTTATTTTTGAGGTTTATCAGTACTTCACTGCTTTTTTTACTGAATAGTGTTTCATTGTATGACTATGTCACATTTTGGTTATCAGTTTATCAGTTAATAGACCTTGGATTGCTTCCATCTTTTGTCTATGATTAATAATGCTGCTATGAACATTAGACAAAATACTTTTCACATTTAAGGTAATTTTTTTGCTTATGTACATAATTTATCTTCCTTCCTCCCTCCCTCCCTCCCTCCTTTCTTTTCTTTTTTCTTTTTTCTTTCCTTTCTTCCTTCCTCCCTCTCTCCCTCCCTCTCTTGTCCCTCCCTCCCTCTCTCTCTTTCTTTTTTCTCTTTTTCTTCTCTCTCTTTCTTTCTTTCTCTCTCTCTTTCTTTCTTCCTTCCTTCCTTCCTTCCTTCCTTCCTTCCTTCCTTCCTTCCTT